>NW_021703774.1:39418507-39467946 GCF_005190385.1 Monodon monoceros | reverse complement strand
AAAAAAAAAAAAAAAAAAAAAAAAAAAAAAAAAAAAAAAAAGAGGCTTGCTACAGGTGAACCTGAAGAAAGAAGCAGGGTCAGCTCTTAAGAATTTTGTACTTCTTAGAACTGGTGATGAGGAGCCATTAATTTCAGCAAATGAGGGAAAAGGAAGTGGAAATCCATTGAATCCGTTTTCTTCCTTTTGTAGCATTTACCCCAAAATAGCAAAAGAAAGAGAAACACACTCATCTTTTGATGAAACCAGGAGATACGTTGCCCCAAACGTTAGCATATGAAGAAGGAAAGTACATGGAGGAAAGAGAAATGATTTAGCAGATCAGAGGAAGATCCATCCTAAGTGTCTGTAGAGAGATGCACTGATAAGAGAAATCCAGTTTTCCCCCCAGAACCTCTGAACAGTTGAAGAATGGAGGACACTACAACACCACGAAAGGCTGAGATGAGATGGAGGAGCCTGACAACAAGATTGTGTCCTTATCTCCTGCGCTCACCGTCAGTAATTAATCTTCGCCAAAGGAATTTGTTTTCTGAAAAACTGAAGTAAAGATGCTCTGGAGAGAAGGGTGAAACTCAGTACAAAAAAATGGGCAAAATGAAATTCTGCTCTGGAATGATAAGACTTGAAGTTCCAGAAGTTCCAGCCTGGCTCACACATCTTAGATGATGCTTCTTTAGAGAAACTGAACAACCCCCAGAGAAAAGAGTTAGAGACAGTGATATTTGGAGATCCCAAACCACATTTCCAGCTGGCCAATCCAGTAGCTCTACTTTAGTCTCTAAGCCTCACTTACATAGAACTTCCAGAAACATTTTTGTATGTATTTTACTCTCAAAAGTGAACATACAGGGACTGGTGGTATTTTACTCTCAAAAATGAACAGACGGGGACCATCCCTGGTGGTCCAGTGGCTAAGACTCTGCGCTCCCAGTGGAGGGGGCTTGGGTTTGATCCCTGATCAGGGAGCTAGATATCACATGCCACAACTAAGAGATCACATGCCACAACTAAGAGTTCACATGCCACAACTAAAAGATCCCACGTGCCGCAACAAAGATCCTGTGTGCCGCAACTAAGACCTGGTGCAGCCAAATAAATAAATATTTTTTAAAAGTTAAAAAAAAACAGACATAATGAAAAACAGGAAGCAACCCAAATATCCATCAATGGTTGAATGAAAAAATAAGTTACGGCATGTACACATAATGAAATACAACACAGGAATTTTTTTAAAAGATGAAACTACTGACACGTAATATGGATGAATCCCAAAGACGTTATACTGAATGAAAGAAGCCTGGCTTGAAAGAGTACGTATTGTATATGAAATCACAGAATAGGCAAAACAAATCTATGGTGGTAACCTGTGGGGAAAGAGGAATTATTAACTGGGAATGGGCACAGGGAACCTTTTTGGGTGACAGAAATGTTCTATATCTTGATCTTAGTGGTGCTCATATTGCTGTATACATGTGTAAAATTTCATTGAGCTATACACTTTAATTTCTGCATTTTATTTTATGTAAGTTTTATTTTAAAAAATAATAAACACAGAAATGGAAATTCGCCAGACATTTGAAGGAGGCCTCCAAATGCAGAAACCAAAAGACTGAGTCCCACAAAGGCAGGAATCTTTGTATCTAAAATACAAGGTACCTAAAATAGTGCCTGCAGGGCCCATGATAGTTTCTTAATGCATATTGGTTAGCTGAAAACAACACAAAAACCAAAGGGAAATTAGGACCTCAGAAACAAACAAAAAACAGATAAATACAAAACAGAGCTCAGAATAATTACTGCTCTCCCAGAGATAAGAGGAGATACTGCATCCATTCAAAAAATTCTATTAAAGAATTTAGTAAAAAAGAAAGTTCTCAAAAATTAAAAGTTGAAGTGTAAAAGTTGAAATAAATTCAGTAGGAGAGCTGAAAGATAACATGAGAATTTCCCCAAGGTAAAACAAAAAGATTAGAAGATGGCAAATTAGAAAGCAAAGATAAGAATAAAGAGAATAAATTTAGAGGGCCAATGTTGAATTGATAACCTTCCCAGAAAGAAAGGGCAGAAAAAACAGAGGAGTCAAAATTATCAAAGAGATAACGCAGTTAGCACATGACCCAGCAATTCAATTCTGAGGTCTAAACCTTAGAGAACTGAAGGCATGTCTGTGCAGTAACTTGTACATGAACATTTGTAGCAGCAACCCAAATGTCTTATCAACTGACAAATGGATAAATAATATGTGGTATATCCAACTGATGGAATGTTATTTGGCAATAAGAAGTACAGTACATGTTACAATGTGGATGAAACTTGAAAACATGCTAAGTGGTAAGTCACTCACAAAAGACTGTCTTTTGTATGACACCATTTATATGAAATGTCCAGAACAGGTAAATCTATAGAAACAGAAAATAGATTAGTGGTTGCCTAGGACCAGAGGAAGGGAGAGGGTGGGAGGAATGGGGAGTGACCACTAATGTGTATGAGGTTTCTCTCAGGGGTGATGAAAATGTTTTATAGCAGTGATGGTTGCTTGGTGAATATACTAAAACCCATTGAACTGTATAGTTTAAGTGGGTGAATTGTGTGGTATGTGAAGTATATCTCAAAAAGAGAGTGAAGAAATAGGAATAATACAAGAAACATTCCCAGATACCAAGACTCCAGAGGATGAAAGCTGAGTATTCAACACAAGGAATGAAAAAAGACAAGAAACAAAAAACAAACTCACACCCACCAAGGCACATAACTGAGAAATGTTAGATAAAGAGAAGTTCCTAAAAGCTTCCACCAGAGGAAAAAGATCATAAAGAAAAGGGAATTGGAATGGCATCAAACCACTAAATAACAATCCTGAATCTAGAAGTCCCTGGAGCAATACAATCTGGAAATTCTCAGTATAAGTGATTTGCAACCTAGGACTCTATACCCAGCCAAACAATTAAGTGTGAGGTTAGCTAAAAGCCATTCCCAGACATGCAAAATCCTAAAAAAAAGAAAAGAAAAAAATTACTTCCAAAACATCCTGTTTGGGGACACTTGTAGAGGATGTGCACCACTACAAAGGGTAAACCAAAGAAGAAACCCATGGGATCTAGGAAAGAGAGGCTACAAGATAGCAGCCAATTCAAGTCCACAGGACACTGTTCAGCAGATCTGGAGAAGAGTCCAGTCAGACCAGGTTGGAATATGAACATGTCAGACTCCGAAAGAGATATTTTTGGGAGGAGAAAATATAACTGACAACATGGAAAATTTTACAGAAGAGGTATTTTATAGTATTCAGATGTTCAAAGAAACAAATCAAATATCAGGCAATTATTCACTACAATAAAAGCAGAAAGTTACACAAGAAAAGAAATGTAGTAATAGTTGGCTCCACAGTGAATAATATTTATATAGGCATAATAATGTATACTCCAAATCTGAACTCAATAAAAAATCAAGACAGTTATATTGGGAGGGCAAGAAGATTAGGAATTAACAATGAGTACAGCATGAGTACTGGACATTCAGAACAGACAGTGGTCAAAACACTGGAGCAGGGGATCTGGAATGCCCGCTTATCTGCTGGGTCCTGGGGAAGTCCAGGGTTTCCCAGGGTAGGAACTGGAGCAGCCAGGGTGACAGGGATAGGATGCTGAGGAAGCTTCTGTACCAACCAGTACAGAAGTTCATTTTTCAGTGCTGAAACAACTCATATGGTTGTAACTCTGACCATCTGAATATCAGCCACGAAGTGGGAACGTTGGGGAGTGAAATCTTCGTCAGTGCAAAGTGTCTAAAGTAGCCAACTCAAGAGATAGCCGGAGATGGGTATTATTCAGTAAATGCCAGAAAAACACAGCTAAAAGAATGGAAGTAGCTAACTCTGTGGATGAATCTAAGTGGGAAAAGTGGGCCAAGGGACTGATATTTTTTGTTATAACCCTTATAGATTTGATTCTTTAAATTATGTGCATATAATACTTGCATGAAAATAGATTTGATTTTTAAATGATTAAAAAACTATAACACAAATGCAAGTGAATATGAATTGTCTTTGGCACTATCTTCTCTTCTTCCTGTCATTGAGAATTAAGAAACGAATTGTATCCCAGAGGCTCTTTCAGCTGTTTCAGTTCCATTATCTCAGTATATTTCAGATAAGACTGTTTTTAGCTGTTAGTTTTGGTTTCTTTGGAGTTACCCCCTGCCCCCTGCTCCCTGACCATTTGTTTTGCAAACAGATTCTATTATCAAGCCCCTCTGTACAAAAATGAAGAAAAAAAAATCTTTCTAGAGAACCACTAATAGGTTAGTGGAGATTTTATATGAAAGGATTTGGGGAAATTAATACTATACTCATTTGAAGCTTCAGGGTTGAAGAGTCCTCCTATAACTCATTGCTGTATCTCTAAGTTGTTTGTACCCCATGGGCCCTCCACTAATATTAGTTGAATGAATGAATGAATGATTTCATATTGCAAATTTCTAACTTTTCAGTTTCCCTATATCACAATCTCAGGCATTAGTGACCTGTGGTATTCATATTCTTTATTAATTGAGTTTAGAAGACAGTCTTCCTAGCAGGAGGCAGGGGAGTGGAGTGGGGAGTAGGTGCGTGGCTGGGGGATTTAAAGTCCTGAGGGCAAATCACTGGGAAGCTCCCCTGAATGAGAACTCTGGAGTCTTCTGGCTACTACCATTGAAGTCTAGTCCCTGTAGCCCTGAGGATGTCAGAGCAGAGGAGGGCATACACACCCCTCAGACTGACTCCCTGGTGCCAGCAGATATATTTGCCCTCTGGTCCTCCTTTCCTTTAGCTACTAGGTGGCCTGGGGGAGCCAGGTAAGAAAAGCTGACTCCTCTGGGTCTACTGCTCCAGCCAATACCTGTGACTGTGAAGGCTCAGGCCGACTGTATTATCACCTTGACTAGCTTCATTTCAGAGACTGTCTCCCACGCCTTTGAGCTCATACCTAGTCATGGGTTTTAAGGCCTCCGTTGTTGCCCGCATATGTGGCTCTGTGGCCCACATCTTCCGCCACAATGGCACTGGAGCTTTCTGTCCATTTCTGCTCCTGGCGTCGCCTGGATGGGAATCCCCTTCACCAGTCCATAAGTATGACTTGGGCATTTCATTCTTTTGGTTCCTTCAGACTCTTCTGAGGTTTAGTTCCTCCTTGAAGCAGCCGGTGGTTACCCTCGCCCTTCAGGGCTCTTGCTGCCTGCATCACCTCAACAGTGCCTGGATCCCCCCATCCCTGCCCTTTGCAGCACCAGCTGGTTCAGTGACTTTTCCCAGGTTAGAGTTCCTTTGTTCCTACATTTGAAGCTCCTTTTCTTTTGAGCCATTTAACACCTGAGCATCTCCACCAGAAGTGTAGGTGGGAAAAAGAAGAGAGGAGGCTTTGACCTGCATATCTTGCTTCATTTCCTTCCCTGTTGAAAATAATGTGGTGGGAAGAAGGTTCAAATAAGTGTGGGTATGAATTCTCTCTGATTTGTCATACTTTACATATGTCACATCTGCTGCCCACCTCTGATCCTGTGAGGGTGTGGAAATTAGGGAATGACAGGGTAGAGTAATAACATTTGACCAACTTGTAGGACACCTCTGTGCCATCCCACACCTCCCAGCTCCAGAGCCTTATCATCTTTCCCAATCACATTCCAAACCATTTCAAAATCATTTTTCACAATCACTCCTTCTTTTATTCTACAAATACTCAGTGTGCTAAGAGGTATTAGACACGTGTAAACCAAGGCACAGACCCTGCCCACAAGTAATCTGCCATTGGTCACGGGAGACATCAGTGGCAGCTGGGAATTCAATGGGATGACAAAAAGGAGCCGAAGGAAAGGGCCAGCAGTGGGATGGGGGGATGGGACTTGCACTGTTGCTAGGTTTCCAGGCTCCCAGAGGGAAGATGAGGTTAAAACTCATGTGTTCTGAGACTTATGTGGAATTAGCTGCTTGCAAGAAATTGTTTTGTCTGGTTTCGAAAACTTAAGATGTAGCACTAAGAAATTCCTGTAATTTACTGGCAAATCTTAATACTTTCTGCGATTTCTGTTTGTTATAAGACCAATCCAAGAATTCCTCTTTTAAAGGAATTTTTCAGATTTAACAAATGATTGCTTCTCCAGAAATACTCCTTAAACGAATCCTCGCTTCATTTGTCTTTCACACTCAAAAGGAACAAAGTTCAAAAACATAAATCAAGGGACTTCCCTGGTGGCACAGTGGTTAAGAATCCGCCTGCCAATGCAGGGGACACGGGTTCGAGCCCTGGTCCGGGAAGATCCCATATGCCGCGGAGCAACGAAGCCCACGTGCCACAACTAATGAGCCCGCGCGCCTAGAGCCTGCGCTCCACAGCAGGAGAAGCCACTGCAGTGAGAAGCCTGCAGGCACCGCAACGAAGAGTAGCCCCCTCTTGCCACAACTAGAGAAAGCCCGCGCGCAGCAACGAAGACCCAACGCAGCCAAAAATAAATAAAATTAATTAATTAAAAAAACCCCAAACAAACATAAATCAATATTGTGTTCTCTCTGCCTGGGTGATGGACTCTGTGGCCACCCCACCCCCGACTTCCAACACTCCCAGGCTTGCCCTCCCTGAAACATAGGACTCAATCTGCTGGGGGCTCTGCCCTGGACCCCCCTTCCTGCCTCCCAGCTGTTGTCGGATCAGAGAGGGAGGAAACAGAGGAGAAACAAGACAAGATGTGGCATCAAAGGGACCATGATCAAGTTTACTCCGTGTTATCTGTGAAGGTGTCACACCCTCCAGAGATTTCCTTGAACGGCTTACAAGATGTGCAGATAAGCCTGTGGTTCCCTTCACTATTTAATACATAGATCAAAGCCTCAGAATTCTCAGAAACCATTTTTTCCCCCAACACAACCCCTTTTCTCTTTCATATCTCCCTTTAAATATGATTTGAAAATATTGTTTAAACCAACCCATGATGTTACAGTGCAGCAAAATCGAGTGAAAGGCCATTAATAGAATGAATCATAAAATTGTTTAAAGCAACATATTTTAGTTTTTTTTATTTTTTAAGGTTTGGGTTTTTTTTTTTTTTTGGTGGCGGCAGGGGCTGGGGTGGGCGGTACGCCGTTCTCTCACTGTTGTGGCCTCTCCCGTTGCGGAGCACAGGCTCCGGACATGCAGGCTCAGCAGCCATGGCTCACGGGCCCAGCCGCTCCGCAGCATGTGGGATCTTCGCAGACCAGGGCATGAACCCGTGTCCCCAGCATCGGCAGGCGGACTCTCAACCACTGCGCCACCAGGGAAGCCCAGAGTCTTTTTCTTCTATATGCTTTCCAATTGATTCTAGATTTTACTATCATGTATGACCAGAAAAAATATATATATATTAAAGGTTATAAAGTTAGCTGGCTGACTATTAGGTGCCAACTACCTGCCTACCTCTTCCACAGTGCTGACGAACAAGGTTGTAATTAGGAAAGTAATTCTCTTATTCTGAAAAACAAAACAAAACAAACAAACAAAAAACCTACAACAAATTACAAATGTAAAAAACTGACAAATGTCAAAAAATCAGAAAAATTAAGAAAAATACCATATTTTTATTAATTACCTTCTTGACATACCTTTATAATACTTTTTTTTTCACTTTTTAAGTGCACATTTTTTGTTCTTTTCATAAGACAATGCTCCTGTAATATCATTTTCTATAGACCAGAAAGATAATTCAGTCCTTCCATGTGATGGATAAAAATTTGATTTAAAAATATTCAGATAATTTCTTTCAGCCTCACAGCAAGTTACTGGTAATTGTCATATAATTTTTTAGAATTGTTGTCAGATTTGGAAAAACCTCTAAATTTGTCAATGTGTGAGTTGTAATATTTCAGGACATTTCATGTTTCTTTTCCTTTGATTCATCTTAAATATTCTTAGAACTGATGACATTCATTAACCAGTTTGTTACCGGTGTCCTCATTGTACTGGCATATGTTCCTTATCAATGTCAATATTTCACATGACAGCAGCAAGAATTGTAAATGTTTTTCCTTTGCGATTATATACTATACTCTACCTCATTATTGGATCATCAGACAATCCAAGGGCCTGTTCATTGATTCCATTTGACATTATCTTTTCCTCTGAATGAATTACTGCTTGCAGTATAATCTGAAATGTGTTGTTATTATTTGCGTATTGATGTCAGAAAAATTTCTATTGATTTTAATAACTTATCTTTAACTCTTTTTTACATTTCACTAATTTTATGTATCTTTTTCTCTCAATTCTTTAATACGTAAATGAATTGGCTTTTTTAATTATTTATTTATTTTGATTGAAATATAGTTGATATACAATATTATGTGAGTTTCGGTGTACAACATAGTGATTCGCCGTTTAAATACATTACAAAATGATCATGATAAGCCTAGTAACCATCTGACACCACACAAAGTTATTACAGTATTATTGTATATATTCCTTATGCTATAAGTTACCTCCCCGTGACTTGTTTACTTTATAATTGGAAGTTTGTACCTCTTATTCCCCTCACCTCTTTCATCTAACTCCCCACCCTATACATAAATGAATTTAGAGATGAGAAAGAATAGTGTCCTCCCTATAAGGGAAAAATCAGAAGTCTGTACTCTTTTTTTTTTTAATATATATATTTTTTGATGTGGACCATTTTTAAAGTTTTTATTGAATTTGTTACAACACTGATTCTGTTTTACGTTTTGGTTTTTTGGCAGTGACGCATGTGGTGTCTTAGCTCCCTGACCAGGGATTAAACCTGCACCTCCTGCATTGGAAGGCCAGGTCTTAACCACTGGACCACCAGGGAAGTCCCTATACTCTCTTGTATTGAAAATGTTCCAGAAGATATTTCCAAATAGCAGTTAAAATGTCATATTCAAGCTTTATCAAATATATCACTCCCATTAACAAAGAAAAAATCCCTTATGGTACATTTATTATTGTATAAGCTGTATGGTTGATTTCATTCCTGGCAGGAGAGAATGCTATTTTGACTAGACATAAACAAAAGCTGAATCTTCTGCTTACCATTCTACACGTGTGATGATCTGAAGAATTTTCAGAGATTAGCTTCTGGGGCTGTACATTTCAAACCTTGTTTCTCTTCCACCACTGACATAAGTTTGGTGCCTGGCAGTGTAGGAATGTTCATGTCTCAGTACAACATACCTTGTCAGGTGAGTTAGCATGGAGCGCAGTAGGAATATTCCTGGAAGCCATACAGTAAGCAATAATAGGACTTGACAGAAGTGACTGCAAACCACATCCCTGTATCCCAATATAAAAATATGTCTCTGATTAAACCTTCCCCCAAATGCCCACAACCACTTCAATACCACCAGACTTGAGGGGACTGAGGGGAAGTTGGGGTGGAAAAGAGACAGTGGTCTTAACCATTTGTGGTTGAAATACCCCAGTTTTGCAAATTTTATTGCAACCTATCACCATGTGAACACGTTACCAGGGCCCCTTCTGGGCCTTGAAAGGAACCTGTCCAAGTGAGGAGCCTTGAAGCTTACGCTCACTGACTTCCTGGCAAATTGGGCTCAGCTTCCCCCAGTCTCAACATCTTCCAAGCCCTCATCCACGCTCTCCTGGATTGTTGCCATCACTTCCTCTTTCTTCCCTGCCCCTTTCAGTCTGTTCTTAACACAGTGCCCAAAGAGATCCTGTAAAAACTTAAGTCAGATCGTGTCATACCTCTGTTCAAAAGCCTCCAACGTTTTCCGATCTCAATTCCAGTAAAAGCTAATAGTCCAGGTGGCACTGAGTGACCTGGCCTTTTGCCTTTCTGACCTCACCTCATGGTATCCAGCCCTTCCTCACTCCACTTCAGTCTCCTACAGTTTCTGGAGTGGCCAGACACAGTCCCATGGGGCTCTTGAATTTGCTGTTCATGGAGCCTGGACAGCTCTTCCACCTCCTGCAGTGAAACCTTGCTTGACCTCCCCTCACAAGTCCGTTTCTTGTCCCTGCTTTATATTTCTCCATAGACTGAATCACCATCTAAATACTACGTTTTGCTTTTTTTTTTTTTTTTTTTCGGTGCGCGGGCCTCTCACTGTTGTGGCCTCTCCAGTTGCGCAGCACAGGCTCCGGACGCTCAGGCTCAGCGGCCATGGCTCACGGGCCCAGCCCCGCTCCGCGGCATGTGGGATCTTCCCGGACTGGGGCACGAACCCGCGTCCCCTGCATCGGCAGGCAGACTCTCAACCACTGCGCCACCAGGGAAGCCCTGCTTATTATTATTATGTTTTTTAGTTATTTTATTTTTTTAACATCTTTATTGGAGTATAATTGCTCTACAATGGTGTGTTAGTTTCTGCTGTATAACAAAGTGAATCAGCTATACATATACATATATCCCCATATCTCCTCCCTCATGCATCTCCCTCCCACCCTCCCTATTTCACCCCTCTAGGTGGTCACAAAGCACCCAGCTGATTTCCCTGTGCTATGTGGCTGCTTCCCACTAGCTGTCTATTTTACATTTGGTAGTGTATATGTATACATGCCACTCTCTCACTTTGTCCCAGCTTACCCTTCCCCCTCCCCGTGCCCTCAAAACCATTCTCTACGTCTGCGTCTTTATTCCTGTCCTGGCCCTAGGTTAACTCAATTTCATTTCTTTTTATGGCTGAGTAATATTCTATTGTATATATGTGCCACATCTTCTTTATCCATTCATCTGTTGATGGACACTTAGGTTGCTGCCGTGTCCTGGCTGTTATAAATAGAGCTGCAGTGAACATTGTGGTACATGACTCTTTTTGAATTATGGTTTCCTCAGGGTATATGCCCAGTATTGGGATTGCTGGGTCGTATGGTGGTTCTATTTTTAGTTTTTAAGGAACCTCCATACTGTTCTCCATAGTGGCTGTATCAATTTACATTCCCACCAATAGTGTAAGTGGGTTCCCTTTTCTCCACACCCTTTCCAGCATTTATTGTTTGTACATTTATTGGTGACGGCCATTCTGACTGGTGTGAGGTGATACCTCATTGTAGTTTTGATTTACATTTCTCTAATAATTAGTGACGTTGAGCATCCTTTCATGTGTCTGTTGACAATCTGTATATCTTCTTTGGAGAAATGTCTATTTAGGACTTCTGCCCATTTTTGGATTGGGTTGTTTGTTTTTTCATACTGAACTTCATGAGCTGCTTGTAAATTTTGAAGATTAATTCTTTGTCAGTTGCTTCATTTGCAACTATTTTCTCCCATTCTGAGGGTTGTCTTTTCGTCTTGTTTATGGTTTCCTTTGCTGTGCAAAAGCTTTTAAGTTTCATTAGGTCCCATTTGTTTATTTTTGTTTTTATTTCCATTTCTCTAGGAGGTAGGTCAAAAAGGATCTTGCTATAATTTATGTCATAGAGTGTTCTGCCTATATTTTCCTCTAAGAGTTTGATAGCGTCTGGCCTTACATTTAGGTCTTTAATCCATTTTGAATTTATTTTTGTGTATGGTGTTAGGGAGTGTTCTAATTTCATTCTTTTACATGTAGCTGTCCAGTTTTCCCACCACTACTTATTGAAGAGGCTGTCTTATCTCCATTGTATATTCTTGTCTCCTTTATCACAAATAAGGTGACCATAGGTGTGTGGGTTTATCTCTGGGCTTTCTATCCTGTTCCATTGATCTATATTTCTGTTTTTGTGCCAGTACCATACTGTCTTGATTACTGTAGCTTTGTAGTATAGTCTGAAGTCTGGGAGCCTGATTCCTCCAGCTCTGTTTTTCTTTCTCAAGTTTGCTTTATTCGGGGTCTTTTGTGTTTCCGTACAAATTCTGAAATTTTTTGTTCTAGTTCTGTGAAAAATGCCAGTGGTAGCATGATATGGATTGCATTGAATCTGTAGATTGCTTTGGGTAGTATAGTCATTTTCACAATGTTGATTCTTCCAATCCAAGAACATGGTATATCTCTCCATCTGTCTGTATCATCTTTAATTTCTTTCATCAGTGTCTTATAGCTTTCTGCATACAGGTCTTTTGTCTCATTAGGTAGGTTTATTCCTAGGTATTTTATTCTTTTTGTTGCAATGGTAAATGGGAGTGTTTCCTGACAGCTTTACTTCTTCTTTTCCGATTTGGATTCCTTTTATTTCTTTTTCTTCTCTGATTGCTGTGGCTAAAACTTCCAAAACTACGTTGAATAATAGTGGTGAGAGTGGACAGCCTTGTCTTGTTCCTGATCTTAGAGGAAATGGTTTCAGTTTTTCACCATTGAGAACGATGTTGGCTGTGGGTTTGTCATATATGGCCTTTATTATGTTGAGGAAAGTTCCCTCTATGCCTACTTTCTGGAGGGTTTTTATCATAAATGGGTGTTGAATTATGTCAAAAGCTTTTTCTGCATCTATTGAGATGATCATATGGTTTTTCTCCTTCAATTTGTTAATACGGTTTATAACATTGATTGATTTGCATATATTGAAGAATCCTTGCATTCCTAGGTTAAACCCCACTTGATCATGGTGTATGATCCTTTTAATGTGCTGTTGGATTCTGTTTGCTAGTATTTTGTTGAGGATTTTTGCATCTATGTTCATCAGTGATATTGGCTTGTAGTTTTCTTTCTTTGTGACATCTTTGTCTGGTTTTGGTATCGGGCTGATGGTGGCCTCATAGAATGAGTTTGGGAGTGTTCCTCCTTCTGCTATATTTTGGAAGAGTTTGAGGATAGGTGTTAGCTCTTCTCTAAATGTTTGATAGAATTTACCTGTGAAGCCATCTGGTCCTGGGCTTTTGTTTGTTGGAAGATTTTTAATCACAGTTTCAATTTCAGTGCTTGTGATTGGTCTGTTCATATTTTCTATTTCTTCCTGGTTCAGTCTTGGAAGGTTGTGCATTTCTAAGAATTTGTCCATTTCTTCCAGGTTCTCCATTTTATTGGCATATAGTTGCTTGTAGTAATCTCTCATGATCCTTTGAATTTCTGCAGTGTCAGTTGTTACTTCTCCTTTTTCATTTCTAATTCTATTGATTTAAGTCTTCTCCCTTTTTTTCTTGATGAGTCTGGCTAATGGTTTATCAATTTTGTTTATCTTCTCAAAAACCAGCTTTTAGTTTTACTGATCTTTGCTATCATTTCCTTAATTTCTTTTTCATTTATTTCTGCTCTGATCTTTATGATTTCTTTCCTTCTGCTAACGTTGGGGTTTTTTTTTGTTCTTCTTTCTCTAATTGCTTTAGGTGTAAGGTTAGGTTGTTTATTTGAGATGTTTCTTGTTTCTTAAGGTAGGATTGTATTGCTATAAACTTTCCTCTTAGAACTGCTTTTGCTGCATCCCATAGGTTTTGGGTCATCGTGTTTTCATTGTCATTTGTTTCTAGGTTTTTTTTGATTTCCTCTTTGATTTCTTCAGTGATCTCTTGGTTATTAAGTAGTTTATTGTGTAGCCTCCATGTGTTTGTATTTTTTACAGATATTTTCCTGTAATTGATATCTAGTCTCATAGCGTTGTGGTCAGAAAAGATACTTGATATGATTTCAATTTTCTTAAATCTACCAAGGCTTGACTTGTGACCCAAGGTATGATCTATCCTGGAGAATGTTCCATGAGCACTTGAGAAGAAAGTATATTCTGTTGTTTCTGGATGGAATGTCCTATAAATAACAAGGCCATCTTATTTAATGTCTCATTTAAAGCTTGTGTTTCCTTATTTATTTTCGTTTTGGATGATCTGTCCATTGGTGAAAATGGGGTGTTAATGTCCCCTACTATGACTGTGTTAATGTCAATTTCCCCTTTTAAGGCTGTTAGCATTTGCCTTATGTATTGAGGTGTTCCTATGTTGGGTGCATAAATATTTACAATTGTTATATCTTCTTCTTGAATTGATCCCTTGATCATGATGTAGTGTCCTTCTTTGTCTCTTGTAATAGTCTTTATTTTAAAGTTATTTTGTCTGATATGAGAATTGCTACTCCAGCTCTCTTTTGATTTCCATTTGTGTGGAATATCTTTTTCCATCCCCTCACTTTTGGTCTGTATGTGTCTCTAGGTCTGAAGTGGGTCTCTTGTAGACAGCATATATACGGATCTTGTTTTTGTGTCCATTCAGCCAGTCTATGTCTTTTGGTGGAAGCATTTAATCCATTTACATTTAAGGTAGTTATCGATATGTGTGTTCCTATTACCGTTTTCTTAGTTGTTTTGGGTTTGTTATTGTAGGTCTTTTCCTTCTCCTGTGTTTCTTGCCTAGAGAAGTTCCTTTAGCATTTGTTGTAAAACTGGTTTGGTGGTGCTGAATTCTCTTAGCTTTTCCTTGTCTGTAAAGGTTTTACTTTCTCTGTTGAATCTGAATGAGATCCTTGCTGGGTAGAGTAATCTTGGTTGTAGGTTTTTCCCTTTCATCACTTTAAATATGTCCTGCCACTCCCTACTGGCTTGCAGAGTTTCTGCTGAAAGATCAGCTCTTAACCTTATGGGGATTCCCTTGTATGTTATTTGTTGCTTTTCCCTTGCTGCTTTTAATATTTTTTCTTTTTATTTAATTTTTTATAGTTTAATTATTATGTGTCTTGGCATGTTTCTCCTTGGATCTATCCTGTATGGGACTCTGTGCACTTCCTGGACTTGATTGACTCTTTCCTTTCCCATATTAGGGAAGTTTTCAACTGTAATCTCTTCAAATATTTCCTCAGCCCCTTTTTTTTCTCTTCCTCTTCTGGGACCCCTATAATTCGAAAGTTGGTGCGTTTAATGTTGTCCCAGAGGTCTCTGAGACTGTCCTCAATTCTCTTCATTCTTTTTTCTTTATCCTGCTCTGCGGTAATTATTTCCACTATTTTATCTTCCAGGTCACTTCTCTGTTCTTCTGCCTCAGTTATTCTGCTATTGATTCCTTCTTGAGAATTTTTAATTTCATTTATGGTCCTGTTCATCATTTTTTGTTTGCTCTTTAGTTCTTCTAGATCCTTGTTAAACGTTTCTTGTATTTTCGCCATTCTATTTCCAAGATTTTGGATCATCTTTTCTGTCATTACTCTGAATCCTTTTTTAGGTAGACTGCCTATTTTCTCTTCATTTGTTTGGTCTGGTGGGTTTTTACCTTGCTCCTTCATCTGCTTTGTGTTTCTCTGTCTTCTCATTTTGCTTAACTTACTGTGTTTGGGGTCTCCATTTCACAGGCTGCAGGTTCGTAGTTCCTGTTGTTTTTGGTGTCTGCCCCCAGTGGGTGAGGTTGTTTCAGTGGCTTGTGTAGGCTTCCTGGTGGAGGGGACTGGTGCCTGTGTTCTGCTGGATAAAGCTGGATCTTGTCTTTCTGGTGGGCAGGACTGCATCCAGTGGTGTCTTTGGGGGTGTCTGTTCCCTTATTATGATTTTAGACAGCGTCTCTGCTAATGGGTGGTGTTGTATTTCTGTCTTGCTAGTTGTTTGGCATAGGGTGTCCAGCACTGTAGCTTGCTGGTCGTTGAGTGGAGCTGGGTCTTAGCGTTGAAATAGAGATCTCTGGGAGAGAGAGCTTTTGCTGTTTGATATTACATGGGGCTGCGAGGTCTCTGGTGGACCAATATCCTGAGCTCGGCTCTCCCACCTCAGAGGCACAGGCCTGACACCCGGCCGGAGCACCAAGACCCTGTCAGCCACACAGCTGGCCTGGAGCCTTCTCCCACAAGGAATGGGAGCTGTTTCACTTTCTCTTGAGCTTCTCTTTAACCAGATTAAAAGGGCCTCTGAGTTTCTGTTGGTGCAGTCAGAGTTTGCAGTATCTGTGTTTTGCTTATTGTCTGTCTCCCTCCTCTAGAATGTGAGCTCCTTAATGTGTGGATCTTTGTTTTGTCCACTGCTGTACCCAGTGCCTGACATAACAACTGTTTTCTGGTAAAGACAGGGGTTTCTGCCTTAAATGTTCCTTTCTCTAGCCCCACCAGCAGCCTGCAGGACCACCTTCTGAGAAAGATCAGTGAAAGTATAGTTACTGGAAGTCCAGTTTCCCTAAAAGAGAAGAGCAAAGGTGACATAGTGTCCTGACACTAGCATTTTCTAGCATTTGAGCAGCTTGTTTCTATATAGAACTGTTTTCTTGTGAAGTGAATCACCAGAGGATTTGATCACTGAATTATAAATCTCGTGCACCTCCTCCCCTTGTTCCCCAAAATGTAATCCAGAGTCACTGCGGTAGTAATAGGAAATTGCCAAATCATTTAACTTTTCTTACCATTTCAAAGGAAAAAATACAAATAAAAAGAAAAGAAGAAAAGGAGTCACTTGAAATGTTTGTTCTTATCTTTTCTTCCTTTTCATTTTTCTTTCTCCTCCTGACTTCGAATAAAATGAACCAGAAAATAATCACAGAAAAGCAAGAAAACAGGCTGTTATTAGAGCCTCCCACTTATTCAGAGGGTTTTGGCATTCTGCTGTTGACAAATGAGCTTAGGGCCAGGGGAGATAATATCACTTGTAAATATAAAATATTTTAAGTTGTTAACATAATAAAACATTTTCCAAAAAGTTTAAAAAAGACAAGTAAAAGGGCGCTTCCCTGGTGGCGCAGTGGTTGGGAGTCCGCCTGCCGATGCAGGGGACGCGGGTTCGTGCCCCGCTTCCGGAGGGTCCCACGTGCCGTGGAGTGGCTGGGCCCATGGGCCATGGCCGCTGAGCCTCCGTGTCCGGAGCCTGTGCTCCGCAACGGGAGTGGCCACAGCAGTGAGAGGCCCGCATACCGCAAAAAAAAGAAAAAGAAAAAGAAAAAAAAGACAAGTAAAAGTATTCATAATCCCACCACCACAAAAGAAAAGCTAGAACTTTGGTATATTCCCTTCCAATTTTTTCTCTCATGCATACACTTTTTCATCATGGTAAAAAATATACAACATAAAATGTACCATCTTAGCCATTTTAAGTGTACAGTACAGGAATGTTATGCACATTTTTTTTTAAAATAAATTTATTTATTTATTTTTGGCTGTGTTGGGTCTTTGTTGCTGCTCGCGGGCTTTCTCTAGTTGTGGTGAGCGTGGGCTACTTTTCATTGCAGTCCGCAGTCTTCTCATTGTGGTGGCTTCTCTTGTTGTGAAGCATGGTATCTAGGCGTGCAGTCTTCAGTAGTTGTGGATCACGGGCTTTGTTGCTCCGCGGCACATGGGATCTTCCCGGAGCAGGGCTCGAACCTGTGTCCCCTGCGTTGGCAGGTGGACTCTTAACCACTGCGCCACCAGGGAAGTCCCCATATATTTTTACATATGTGTCATACTTGTACCTTTTGTACCCTGATTTTTTTCCCTCACTTTACCTCATATCAAATAAATCTTCCATGTAGCCAATTTGTCTACATGCTTGTAATTTTAAAGATGCATAATATTCTATCCCATGGTTATAACATACTTTATTTAACTGTTCACCTATAATTGGACATATATGTTGCTTACAGTTTTTCACTCAAAATATTATTATGAACTTTTAGTTCATACAGTATTTTTCTCTTTAATACTTTCAATGAACTTGACGTTCTAGAAGTTTTCTGGGGAAAACTAAGTCAAAAGTGATGTCTTGCATGGTTCTTAAAAATTACAATAAAATTGCTTCCCAGTGGTTTGTACCAATTTACAATGATCCCAGTGAAGTATGAGAGTACCAATTTCACCACACTCTCACTTTTTCTGTTGCTAATTTAATAGTATAAAACGTTTCTTATTTTAATATGTATTTTTCCTATATCTATTTTCCTTGATTGTTTTCTCTGTTGGGAAATGCCAGTTCCTGTCACTTGCTCGGTTTACCTTTGGGAGGTTGTCTCAATATTTTTCTTATTCCTTTTCATGGGCTGTATATATAATAGAGATTTTAACCCTTTTTCATATTTATTGTGAATATTTTCCCCCAGCTATTGGTTTAAATTTACTTGTTATACTGTCATCTGAAGAAATTTAACATTGTTATACAGTTCAGATCTTTATCAATGTGGTTTTTCCTATCATCTGTCATCTTAGAATATTCTCTCCACTTTGTCTTATCCCCAGGGCTTTGATAAAGGATTTAATTCTGCTTTATCTTCCTGATTTTATTTTCTATATCTAATTATTTCATTCATCCATTTTGATGTAAATGATATGCAGGTTAAATTAATCTGTTCCTTAAATGCTTACTAGTTAACCAACACTCTTCCTTTAAATACACTTGAAAAAACCCTTGAATAACTGAGATAGTAAGTAGGTCTATGCGTGTATGAAGAGTTCTTGTGTGCTGGGGTAGGATTCCAGGCTCCCTGGGGAAAGTATAGTCCCAAAGGACTTAGGATGTGGTGTGGTTCAGTGAGAACACAAAAGGAGCAATAACCAGAATGAAGTGTGGGAGTGCCCCTAAATGTCCTTGCGTTTTCACCTTGCTCGTCCCTTCCCCATTTTGGGGAATGACTGCATTTCTAAAACTTAAAGACCACTTGACCCAGAGGTTTTCCTATCTTGTTAGAGTCCTGCTGAGTTTCCAAGAATGAGGGCTCTCAGTTGACCTACAGCAGTACATTTACTAATCACTCGTGCATGGAGCCTGTGCTAGGCACATTGTGTGTGCCTGTGTAAGAGGCAGAATAATAGCCCCAGGACAATCATGAGTTATGCTGTGAGAAGAAAACGATAAAAGGGAGATGAGAAGAGAAATCTAGGTAGATGTAGAGATGGCTCCGCTGTGCAGCCTTAATGGTGTGGGGTGCGGCACTGTCCCTGTGAAGGGCTGTGCCCGCCCTCCATCCTCCTGCCGCCGCTGTGCACCTCTACCCTCCTCTCAGTTGGTCGAAGCCCCTGCACACACAGACAAGACTCTCCACTTGCTTCCCTGCCCTCGGCCAGGCTGCATCTCAAAGCTTTTGCAAGGGTCTTAATCCTGGCGGAGAGCCACGTGCACTAGACTGGGAGTCAGAAGTGCCCGCCCCCACTCCCCTCCCCCCCCCATCCCCACTGCTGTCCAAGAGCCTGGAGCCTGAAAGCTTAAGCTACTACACTCGGAAGGAAGGCACGTCTGACCTCCTGGTTCTGGTTCCCACCCGCCCACCCAGGTTCGCGGTTATCTTTCCTTCCCGGTGCTCACAGTAAGGCAGACCACAAACCCATAACCACTTGTTTTTTCTCTGCTGGGACCATGTACAACAATGGTCTTGACTTTGCATCTTTTAACTGGCAGGCAGGTGGAGGGAACGCGCCTCAGGACCTCTGTCTCATCCTGTTTGGCATGAAGAAGTCATGCATCTTAACCTGTTGACAGAGCATCTGCCACTTTAATCTTGAGAAAGAAAAAGGATCTGGTCCATTTAACGTTAGCACGGAGAGTCCAGATCCCCGAACCTGTTAAACAGCGACGTCCACCGTGCCAGCTTGGCTCTCGGGGAAGCCCAGCCACTGTTAAATTCCAGGACAATCTCTTCCTCGCCACCCTCCACTGAGGGAATTCACCCTCGGGGCCGCCCCGCCTGGCTCCCTCCCACAGCGCTGCGAAGACTGGAGTAGGTGCTCCCCTCAGAAAGGCCCTGGAGTGCCCCGTGGCTCTCAGGGTGCGCAGTGGGACTCGGTAAAGCCGCTGTCCCCTCCCGGGGACAGCGCCTCCCGGGCAGGGCAGCGGGGGGCCGCGGAAGAAGCGAGAGTTGCGCCCGCGTGACCGATCGCGGCGAAGAAAGTCCCCCGAGACTGTGACCCCTGCGCTGGGGGAAGGCGGGGCCGATGCGCAGGAAGATGCCGTGATGGGACCGGGAAAAAAAAACACCAACCCCAAACCACCCGCTTGTGTTTCTCAACCCGAGTTCTCCGAGAGCGGCCGAAAGACCCCAGAAGCTGCGCCGCACCTCCTCGACCCCCACCTGCCCAGCCTCGCTTCTTGTGGGTGGGCTTCGCGCTCCCTCCCGGGTTTCGGAGTCACCACGTGACTTCCACGAAGAGTGAGGCCCCAGCGGAAAGCCACCACAGGGGTGGTATTTGGGACCCCGAGGTGCGGCAAGAGGGCGGGGAGAGGAGGAAACGAGGCGGGGGTGGGAGGAGGGGGCGGGGCGGACTTGGGGACGGGAAGGACGGCGGGCTTGGACTGGGGGGTGGGGAAACCCGGGCGTTGCGCAGCGGGCGCTGGAGCCGGGAAAGCGGGAAGCCCGAGGGGGCGCGGCAGAGGCGGCGGCCGGCAGGTGCTGGGGCGCGGGGATGCCGGTGGCTGGAGAGAGCCGGTAGGCAGCTCCCCGCGTGCAGGGCGCGCCGGGCCGGGCGGCCGCTCCTCTGCTAGCTTGCGCGGCGGGGCGGGCCGGGCCGGGCCGGAGAAGCGCGCGGCATGTCGCAAGGGCTCCCGGCCGCCGGCAGCGTCCTGCAGAGGAGCTTCGCGGCTCCGGGGAACCAGGCGCAGCCGCAGGTAGTGAACTAGAGGCTCGGGGAGGACCGCGGGCGATGCGGGGGTGGGCGCGCCTGGGGGCGCGAGGAGGTGGGTGCCGGGGCTCCTGTGTGGCGACCACTGAGTGCAAGGGTGGAGGGCGCTGCGGGAGCTAGACGCGAGCGGTGTGGGGGCCGCGGGGGCGGGCCAGGGACCCTGGCGTGCGCCTCTGCCCTGCCGCCCCCGCGCACGCACGGTGCCCGGGGCGTCCGGGATGGTGACTGGGCTCCTGAGCCTGGGAGGGGGAGAGGCCAGAGGGCGCCGTCGCCTGGTAGGGCTGGGCACTGTCCACGCTCCCCCGCACGTGGGGTCCCCGCTGCCTTGGGCGTCGCCATCCATGCGCCGCCGCCGGCTGCCACCCCACCGCCGGAGCGCGTGGTCCTTCCCCGCCGCTCCGAGCGGGGGCCAAGGTGTGGAGAGGGGAAATTCCGCTACAAGGGGAAACTCGTGCCCAAGCACTCCCAACATCTACCGGCTGCCCCCCGAATGGCCTAGCGGTGCGAGGTAGGGGCCAGAAGTAGGCGGACTCCGCCCTCAGAACTGGTGGAAAGCTCTTGGCTGGCGCTCGGTCCTGTGCGCTGTCCACCACCACGTTTACAACCGCGTACTGGGGAAACTGACACAAAGTTGCCCGCAGGGACTGCAGTATGAGAACTTCCCGCTCTGCTGCTTTAGGACTGAGTCTTTTCATGGTTATGCCCTTCTCAATTCGGTGCCTGGCACAGGATGTCATCGGGTGACGCTAGAGAGCCACACATCTGAGTTTAGGCCTGGGCTTTGCCACACACAGGCTGAGTAGCCTTGGGCAATTTGCTCAACCTCTCTGAACCTCAATTTCCCCACGTGTAAAATCAATATAACAATATCAACTTCTCATGATATTTATGAGAACTAATTGAGATGTGGTTAATAATACATGAATATCTCAACAGTTTGCTCCCCTCCATCTCTTTTTTTTTTTTTTTTTTTTTTTTGCGGTACGCGGGCTTCCCACTGTTGTGGCCTCTCCCATTGCGGTGCACAGGCTCCGGACACGCAGGCTCAGCGGCCATGGCTCATGGACCCAGCCGCTCCGCGGCATGTGGGATCTTCCGGGACCGGGGCACGAACCCGTGTCCCCTGCATCGGCAGGCAGACTCTCAACCACTGCGCCTCCAGGGAAGTCCTCAGGATAACTCTTGAAGGATTTGACCAAGTTTGGTTAAATCTCATACACAGCCAAGAGCTTTCAAGACATCATAAGTTTGCTTTCTCACTCGCCCTGACCTGTGTGTGAAACAAAACGTCAGTCAGACATTGTTCAAAGGAACCTATTGTTGTGGCGTTCAGGATCACGTGGTATGTTGGAAGAGTTACGTGGTTGCAGTTAGTTATCAGCGTAATGGTGATTTGTACACAGTCTCAAAAGTACCTGTTTGCAAACATTTTAGAAATATGTTTTAGAAATGATGCTTCCTATATACAAGAAACCAAAGTGGTTAACTAGGGGTCTGCTTTTCAATGTTTTATTCTTTCTAATTTTTAAACTATGTAGATGTTTTACCAACTAAAAATTTTAAATGATATCTTCTAAATTAAAAAAAAAAAAAAGTACCTGTTTGTGTGTGGTGGCAGAAGCCCTGGCCCACAGCAAGTCCCAGATAGCAGCTGCCTTCTGCCTTTCCCGTCCTCAGATGAGCACCAACACCACACCTCTTCCAGGCACAGGCCCTGCAGGGGAGAGGTTTGAGAACGTTGGTTTGGAGTCCAGCAGACCTGAGTTCCACTTCCCGTTCTCCCCGCTACTAGCTGTGATACCTGGAGCAAGTTCCTCAGCATCTCCGAGTTTCTTATTCCTCATCTTTTAGATGGCGGTCCCACCACACATTTCTCAGGGTGGCGACAGGGGTTAACAGCTAGCACAGTCATAGCGCATGGTGAGTGCTCCTCGACGTGGGGCCACTGTTACCCCACTGATGTAGCAGCAAGCACTGCTGTGGCTGCGAAGAAAATGGTGACGCTCCATAAGCAATGCTGGGTGAAGAGAAAGGGCAGGGAAGGTGAGGCGAGGGGCCTCAGCATCACACCTGACCAAACCTTCCCCCCCAGAGCCCTGAGGATGATGACAGGAAGGTCCGAAGGAGGGAAAAAAACCGAGTTGCTGCTCAGAGAAGCCGGAAGAAGCAGACCCAGAAGGCTGACAAACTCCATGAGGTGAGAGTGTGGTTAGGGCAGAGCCATGCAAGGGCCACGGCAAGGAGTCATCCTCCACCCTTGCACTGTGGTGGACCTAAGGTCACACCCTGGTCCTCACCAGTTCGGCCACATGCACGTCTAATTCTGCTGTGTCCTTCCAGCCCAGTGTTCTGAGTCTTCACTCACTGGTGTCTTCATTTCTCCCTCACTGGTTGCATCTCACACTCAAGTTTCCTTTATTACAAAATGAAGAACCCACCTTTTGATCCTGATTCCCTTTCAAGCTAGCGCCCCATTTCTTTTCTTTCCCTCTTTTATTCCCCTGCTTATTAAAAAGAGACCTGCTGTCTCCATGTCCTCAGTTCCTGTTTATTCCCCAGTCCTCTGTGGTATCGTTTCTGCTCCCCCAACACACATACATGCACACACGCACATGCACACTTCCTACAGAAGCTGCTCCGCTGAGGCCACTAGTGCCTGGCACTGCCCGGCCCAGGGACCTCTTTCTAGTCCCCTCATCCTTCGCCTTGCTGGCTCCTGTGACACCACTGATCCTCGCCTTCTTGAAACCTTCTTTCAAGGTCTTTAGCTTCTAAAAGACCAACTTCCTATTTCTCCTGACCCTCTTCACCACTTTTTTCTTAGTTTCTTTGTTCACTTTTCTACCTCTGTCTGTTTTCTTAAATGTTGGTGCTGACCAGGCTTTCAGACTCTGCCCTTTTTTCTTCTCACCCTGGAAGACTTAATCTGTTCTGCCAACGTCAGCTCCCAACATCACTTACTCTCAGGTAGGCATTGATTACTCCAAGACCTCTGGCCCTAACCCCACATCTCCAGTGTCTGCTTAGATACCTCCAAATGGGTCGCCACAGGCTCCTCAGCTGCAGCATGACCGTGATGGCGTGTCTGTTCACCCTGAGACTCGCTCTTCTCACTGTCATCAAATTGGAGCTAATGGAGCTAACTAACCATCTATCTTATCACCCAAATCAGGAACCTGCGCTTTATTCTAAACGCTTCCATTTTCCTCTATCCCTGTGCATAATCCCACATAATCTCACAGTCAATACATGGGAACTGACGTCGAAGGCTTCCCAGGATCTGTCCAAGGAATTGATGGCATTCCCATGCTCTTGTCTTTGCACAGGGTTGGTGTGAATATTAAGGGTTTTAGTT
Organism: Monodon monoceros; assembly: GCF_005190385.1. Taxonomy (NCBI): domain Eukaryota; kingdom Metazoa; phylum Chordata; class Mammalia; order Artiodactyla; family Monodontidae; genus Monodon; species Monodon monoceros. The sequence goes on along the minus strand of NW_021703774.1, from coordinate 39,444,223 downwards.
CAGCTCTCTCCTGCCACACTTTCTGGCCATAGATTGTCTCAGCAAGGCCAGTCTGAGGGGCGTGGGTAGCACAGGAGACTCTGAGGTGTTATGAGGGGGAAATGACAGTCTCTGAAAACCCCTTCACACTGAGCAGAGAACAGATTTAGAATGCACAGGCTCCAGGGAGAGGTGACCCACTGATATAAATTCACAGAGGGCCATAGATTATAAATATTACATTCTTTCTTGAAAGTAGGAAGTCTGGGCTGTAGAAAGAGACTAGGATCTTCAGACCAGGGTCAGGGAAGGTCTGTCCCAGCCGGGGTTAATTCTGTAAAATTTCCACAGAGGAATTGGGGTGCCCTTTGCCTCCTTTCTTCCCTCCCCCTTGCTCCTGAAGCAAGCCTGGTTCTAGCTTCATGCTACCAAATAACCCCCAGAGGGGACTTGTGGCTTGGTCAGTGCAAGGCCCTATATTCAGAACACATGTGCTAGCAGGACCCTTCCTCTCGAGGAACTTCTAGTTGCAGCCAGATGCATCAATATCAAAACACACTAGAGAACACTTGGTTTTAACTCCCAAGTGATTATGTGTGTGGAGGTGACTAAATGACTTGGACAAGATCTTTCATGGAGCAAGGTCGAGTAGATTCGTTCAACAAATATTCATCAAGAACCACTGCAGGCAAGGCATTGCCACTGGGTCACAAGGAGAGGATTAAGATCTCATTCCTGTCCTTGGGAGGCATGAGTCTCAAGGAAAGCATATTCGTTTCCTACGGCTGCTGTAACAAATCATGACAAATTTGGTGACTTAAAACAACACAGATCTATTTTATCTCACAGTTTTGGAGGTCAGGCATATGACATGGGTCTCACTGGGCTAAAATCAAGGTGTCAACAGGGCTGCATTCCTTCTGGACGTTCTGCAGAGGAATCCGTTTCTTGCCTTTTTGAGTTTCTAGAGGCTTCTGTATTCCTTGGCTTGTCGGTCCCCTTCCATTTTCAAAGCCAGCACTGGCCAGTTGAGTCTTTCTCATCCTGCGTCACTCTGACACTGTTTCTGTTGTTACATCTCCTTCTCTGCTTCCTCTTTCCCTAACGCTCTCATGATTACACTGGGCTCGCCTGCATAATCTGGGATAATCTCCCTCTTTTAAGATATTCAACTTAGTCACATCTGCAAAGTCCCTTTTGCCAGGTAAGGTAACATATTCACAGGTTCCAGAGATTGGATGTAAACATCATGGGGGTTGGCATTATTCTGCCTACCACAAACATAAATACTTTACTACAGTGTCACAGAAAGATGGGTCTCTCTCAATTTCTGTCATTGTTGGATTTGATAATGAAATGAACTAGATTTCCGGGAAATTTAGGGATGATTTGCCACATTTACTCCTGCCTAATCCCTCTTAGAATGGTGGGTGGAGGGCCCTTCATAGGATTCTTAGCTTGTTCTGCTGTCCATAAACATAACTGTGCCAGTTGCCCTTTCCAGAAGGGGGCCGACTGATCTGAAACCCAGTCCCTCCACAGAAGAACACGCCCTTCTCCTCTTTCTCTGTGGAGCTACAAGAATGGATTAGGATCATGCACCACTGGCAGATCACCTCAGCAAGGCCAGTTTTGTTGGGAAACACAGTATCAAGGAGGCCAGGACAGTGGTTCCATCCATACACAGGCCCCAAAGCAGAAGTCCACCCTTTACCGTCACTAGCTACACACAAGTGTCATTGGTCACTGGTGTCAGTAGTCACTTTGGTGACTAGTTTTTAAATTTTGAAAAACATCTACATATTGAGAGTGGGATGTCTGGTTAAAAAATGTGGTGATGAATAATGTTACTGTGCTCCAGTGAGCTGCAGGCAGAGGACTTAGCACCCTGCTTTGGGTCACAGATGAAAGCCCCTCAGGCTCCCTGGGGCTCCCAGGACACATCTAGGTTGGGAAAAGTAAGAGCCAGACACAGTGCATGGAAACCTTCTCCTGAGACTTGGAATGAGGCCAGCTCATTGGGAGACACCGAAGGGCACAGAAAACTGCCACCTGGTAGCCACGACTGCCCACTACTCCCTGGGGAGCTGAGCCCATCATGAGGGCTTTGAGTAAATGTAAAATAGATAGCTAGTGGGAAGCAGCCGCACAGTGCAGGGAGATCAGCTCGGTGCTTTGTGACCGCCTGGAGGGGTGGGATAGGGAGAGTGGGAGGGAGACACAAGAGGGAAGAGATGTGGGGATATATGTGTACATATAGCTGATTCACTTTGTTATACAGCAGAAACTAACACACCATTGTAAAGCAATTATACTCCAATAAAGATGTTAAAAAAAAAAAAAGGGCTTTGAGTAGAGCCCTTATCCCATAAATTCCTCTATCCTATACTGTGGGCTAGCATTGCTAAATATCTCCAAGTAACTCGAGCTCTTTATTTGCCTTTCCTGAATACCATGAAGGGGAATATTTAGAGCAAGACATGTTTAAAATTCCCACTTCCTCTCCTGCCCACTCAGTTCTTGAGCCTCTCTCACCTCCAACATCCAGAAAATCCTCCTCCAGTCCCAGCTGTTACAAGTCTCTCAGCTGCCTTCTTCCTCGCCCAGCTCTCCATCCCCAAAGCCGGGGGACTATCCATCAGGGCAGAACCCCCTTGGAGGGCAGGGCGGGAGGAGAAGCTGAGCAGGCCAAGCCAGAGAGAGACTGGGGTCACTCTTCAGAGATGTCTGAGTTTCCCCCTCAGGGTGGTGGCTGCCAAAAGTCGCCCCGCAGAGATGAGAAGCAGTTCTTAGTGTGTATCTGTGCACCTCACTGTTCACTGTGGCTTTTCGAGTTTTCCCTTCAAGGCACTTACCCTTCTCATGGAGACTTAGACCCGTATTCATCTCTGAATATTAGGCACATGGCCCGGGTGCAGATTCACAAATGGGAACCCAAGAAAACAGTCCAGGTCTCTAAGCCCAGTTGAAAGTGTCTCAGAAGTGGGTCACACTGGTTCAAGCCAGGCACCCAAAGGTGTAAGACTGAGAAAGAACTTTGAGTCAGAAAAGGAAGGCAGCGATGCCATCCTCAGGAGCCCCAAATGTCACAAACTGACAACTTTCTTGGGCAATATGGTTGTGGTACGTGTTGCCCCGGTGTTTTCAGATATTGCATACTCTAAGAGAGTCCTTCATGTCAGTCCTCACTGGGTTTAGAAACTGATGATGATGCTAATTTGTACAGCCCTTGCTGGTGACACGACGTTTCTGCTGGGAAGTATATGAGCTTAAGGCTTAGGAATAGACTTACGGTAAAATCCTGAGCTCTCGTAGCCCTTTACTGCTGGTAACGACCATGGGGGGAAATTTGGGCCCAGATGCTGCCAAGCGAAAGCAGAATTGCTGTCATTGCCTGAGAGCCGCTGTTGACCTTGAAGTCAGGGATTAGGCCCCAAGTCTGCATGACCTCAGAAAAGCCACCGTACCTCTGAGTTTCAGTTGTCTCGCTTGTGAAATGGGGTCTGTGTCCTCCTGATGGCCTTTTCCTTCCCCTCATTTCCTTCCCACCTTAGTTATCATCTCTGGTCCCTGGTACCCACATGAGCTTCTTTACCAGTCTTTGCCTCAAAGGCATCCTAGACCCTGAATCACCCCCCAGACGGCACCTCATTCCTCAATCAGCCTCTCTTTAGAAGCTCAGACCAGGGTTTCTCAGCCTCAGCACTATCGATGTTTGGGGTCAGCTATTTCCTCGTTGGGGTGGGGGCAGTAGTGCCCCCTTCCCAGCTGTGACAACCCAAACTGTCGCCAGCCGCTCCAGATGTTCCCCGGGGACTGTCAGAATTGGCCCAGTTGAGAATTATTGCCCTAGACAGCTTAATTTCTGAGGCAGAAGTGGGATTTGCAGTGATTTCAACGCCTCCCATTTCTGGTCTCTGCTTTGTGACTGTGTCCTGCACATACCCAGAGAAGGCAGCACAGTGACCTCAAATCCTCCTGAGATAGGAGATTGGAAAGTCAGCGATATTTGAGCTAAACTGATCATCTCTTTGGAAATAACAAAGGATGTAATGTTCTTGGCTTCTTTTTCACATATGTTAAGTCCAGGTAATCTCTCCTCAGGCTGAAGTGGGTCTTACTCATTCCCCTTTGTACCCACTCAGTGTTCTCACCTCCTCTTTCTCCCCTCTCAGCTCCCTCTTTTATTTTTGTGGAACTGGTCTCGCTTGAAGAAGATTTTGACTTCTTCTCTTTTTATTCCCTCAGCTCAGTAAAAGCCCCTCCGCAGATTTATGAGTAAAACTTAAATCCCAGAAGAGAAAGTCCCTGTGGAGAAGGCAGCCGAGGGGCCTGCTGGAGGCCCGCGACAGGCAGCTCTGTGGCCTTTCTGAGCTGGGGCTCGGGGAGAGCCGTGGACTTCGGCAGCATGGCCCCTGTGGCTTCCAGAGGGAGAGCTCAGAAGCTCAGAAGCATCTTGCCACAGCATTCAGTAACTATACAAAGGCATGTGGAATATTCTGCTACAGGAAGAATTCTGTTCTTTGGAATCTAGTTAAAATATTAGCTCATCGCTGGGCTTCCCTGGTGGCGCAGTGGTTGGGAGTCCGCCTGCCGATGCAGGGGACACGGGTTCGTGCCCTGGTCCGGAAAGATCCCACATGCCGTGGAGCGGCTGGGCCCGTGAACCATGGCCGCTGGGCCTGCGCGTCCGGAGCCTGTGCTCCGCAACGGGAGAGGCCACAACAGTGAGAGGCCCGCGTACCGCAAAAAAAAAAAAAAAAAATCTTAGCTCATCGGAACCATTCAAATGTATTCTTCATTTTACTTGGAGGTGAAGAGAATTTCCAGTTGCAGGGTGGAGAGTGTGTGTGTGTGTGCGCGCACGCGCGCATGTACGAACTACACAGAGCTGTGGCCTCTCTCAGCCCTTTGCTACAGGCAGCGCTCCCCACGATGCCTAGGTCCCCATCCCCTCCTCCCAGCCAGACCCTTCCTGCCCACAGAGGGCCTCTTGCTGCATTGGGAGACTGAATTCTGACTCCCGGACTAGAGCTGTCAGAGGCCAGAGGAGAGCCTGGGGCATTGGGGGTGGTAGGCCTGGAGGAGAGCTGAAGACGTAATGCAGCCAGGGTACTAGGGGGTCAAAGTGGCCCAGCTCAGCCTGTTGCAGGGTGGGTGAGGCCCGCTGCCATGGAGAGTATTCCGGGTCACCCTGAGAGCCTGCCTGGGAAAGACAGGAGGCAGAGAGATAGCTCCGATGGCCTCTGTGTGCAACCTCTCTGGGGCCCTTGTTCTGAGAGGGAGGAAAGTGCCTAGAGTGGGAGGGAGGGAAGGAAGGGGGCAAGAGAAGGAGACCAAGGGCGAGGGTTGTGGAGTTACTGAGCTCGTAGATGTTGGCATTGGGGCCTGTCGGGCAGGGGTACAGGAGAAGGTAGCAGAGGCCCCTAGTTGCTATACATTTCTGATCTTTGGGGAGAGACCTTATTTAATATAAGTAAGATTGACTATGATGCAAGACTGAATAGAACACGTAATGAGAGATGTGGTTCCATTAGGTGCTATGATCTGGGAAGCCTTCCTGGAGGTGGTGGGCTTGACCTTCCACACAAAAGCAGGAAGGCAGCTCAGTTGAGGATACCAGCTTTAGTAAAGAGGCAGAGCTGAGAATTTGCATGTATCTTCATGGCCTGTAAGAAGATCAGACTTTTTTAGTAATATTTCTTAAAAGTTACTGGTAAGATAATAAGGTTGGGCTCCCAGCTCAGGAAATGCATGGCATGCATGGTTCAACAAAGCCTAACCATATGAATCAACCTAGAAATGATTGAAAACAACATTTCAACAAGATGCAAATAAGATCGTCAGCCTTAAGAAGGTCTCTATTGGTATGCCATAGGGCTCTGCAAGTGGCCGAGTATTGTAGGACTTATTAATGAGTTGGGTGAAGAAAAGGAAGACCTACTTCATCGAGTTAGCGGACAGCTTAGAGCTGTGTGGTATCACTAACCCAGGAGCTGACACAATCAATATTCAAAAAGATTTTGCTAGGCTGCCAGATGACCAAGCAAACAGGGCGAAATTCAGTAGAAGCGGATGTAAGGCCCACCCTTAAGCCAAAGTATCAGTTGTAGTTCAAGTATGAACAGAGAAGCGGCCGATGCAGACAAAGCTTGCACTTCTCTGCATTCTCAGAGAGAATCCCCAGAGCTAGGTGGCTGCGCACTTGGGTCCCACCCAGAGCAGACTACCTCACGCATTTGCCCTCTGAATGGCGGGACCATCCCCAGAATCGTGCACTGTGTTTTGGGAACATTTTCTCAGAGCTCCTGGCAAATTGGAACGTGTGTTGGGACTGGCCTCCCGAAGGGCGTTGGAACCAGAAGTCCTGAAACCCAAGGAACTCAGAGGACCTGAAGCAGTTGGGCTCAGAGAATACCTAAGGGGAAGTGGTACGGGGCCGTCTCCTAACATTTCAAGAACTGTGATGTTGAAAAAGTATTGCATGTACTCTATGTGGTTCCATAGGTGGAACCAAGCCCAGTGGGTGGGTTTAAAGGAGAGAATGATTTTGGATAGTACAAAGAGGAGCTTTCTAATAGAGCAGCTCAGAAATAGCAGGCACTGTCTTTGGAAGGAGAGAGTGTCCAGCACAAGTTGGATGTCGGAGCTAGAATTACATAGGGAAGGTTTCTGCACTGTGTGGTTTGGGCTAAGGGCTCTCTGATCTCCCGCGGTTCTAAGCCTCTGTAAACTCCGATATAGTGGAAGCTTAACAGGTGAGTGTTGGAGCAAAGCCAAGGCAAGGGGTGTTTTCATTCATTTACTCAGCATTCGACAAACATGTGTTATGTTCCTGGCACTGTTCCAGGTGCTGGGGCTGTAACAGTGAACCCAGCAGAAACCACCAGAAAGCAGATCAGCGGCTGTGGGGAGAGGGTCACTGACTGCAGAGGGAGATCAGGGAACTTCTCAGAATGATGGAAATGTTCTGCGTCTTGATCAACACAGGTGTTTACATTTGTCAAAACTCATCAAATTATACACCTAAAATTAGGTGCATTTTATTTTATGTCAATTATAAATAAGATAATAAAGATGATTCAGAAAACAAAGCCCGGCCCTCGTCCTGGTGGGAGGGGAGAGACGTGAAGCAAATGAACAAACAAATCTGAGTGGTGGAGGCAGCTAATGAGAAAGATTTCAGGGAAGGAGGTGAGCATCGTGGCTGGGGTTAGATCCGCCCGGAGGACAGAGGAAGGGCGCGTGGTTTCAGAACCGATGCTGAAGACTGATTTCTGTCTTCCCAGGAGTATGAGTGCCTGGAGCAAGAAAACACAGTGCTGCGGAGAGAGATCGGGAAGCTGACGGAGGAGCTGAAGCACCTGAGCGAGGTGCTGAAAGAGCACGAGAAGATATGCCCGCTGCTGCTCCGCCCCGTGAACTTTGTGCCGGTGCCGCGGCTGGACCCCGTGGCTGGCTGCCTGCCCCGGTGAAGCCCAGAGACGGTCCTCCTCTGCCCAGCAAGGAGCGTTGGTCTTTTTCACACCTGGGAAGAGGCTTCCCTCTGCATCCATGTACCGGGGGACCTGTGGCCGGGTCAGCTCTTAGGAGCTCCGGGCCGTGCCCCCAGCAGCCCAGGCTCAGCATGATGCTCTCACAGGCCCCTGACTCAGAGCCTTTAGCGGATCCAGGCAGGGAGGCCATCCTCAGGAATCACTGCGCATCCACTTTGGCAGCTAGTAGGTTCCGTTTTTGTGCAGAATCATTTCCTCTAGCGCATGGATAATAAAGGTGTTATCTTCTCTCCTTTCGCCAAGTTCTTAGAATTTAGAGACACAATACCTTTCCTCTTCCTGAAGAGGTCATCTCCTGTCTCCTCAGGTGGTTTTGCAGCTCCTGGGTCTTGCTTCTCCTCCTGGTCATCTCCCCCATGGTCACATCCATGCTAGATGAGGAGGCACCCTTGGGGTGGGACTCCCCTGCCACCCCAGCTGGGTCATGCAGGGGTGTGCTGGGCATGACTCGTGCTTGTCTTATGCGCTGCGTGACCCTCCATCCTGGTCAACTTTCCCACCCAGGCTGGACCGTCCTGGAAGATTTTCTACTTCAGGCTGGTTTTCCCATGTGCTCTGTATATTCCCGGGTCACCTCCCATTCCATTGGTAGTCACAGGATCAGGGGACAAATGCACTTTATAGAAGCCTGAATCACACTCGAATGGAGGAGGTCTGTCCCCTATGTAAACAAGCAAATATTTGGGTAGATGAGGAGAGGGGAGCTATTTCCTTTTAAAGGTCCCATCCAACTCTATTCTTTCAGGAAAATCAGAACCAGGCCAAGTTGAAAGTGGCCCCAGCAAGAAAAGCAAAATGGGAGAACGCATCCCATCCCCTCCCAATTCTCTTTCTTCCTGGAACAAGGGAGTTGTGGAAAGTGGAGCCAGCCTACCATAAAGGGAAAAAGAAATGGGAACAGCAGGGAAAGTGCTTTGTTGTAAATGTAAATGGTTAAAAAAAAGAAAAGAAATAGAAAGCAGCTCTTCCCAGGGGTGAAGAACTTGCTGACCTCATGCCAGGATTCATACTGGCTAATCCCCACCAGCCTCCTCTTTTTTTCCTCTTTTCTCTCTTTCTTCCCCTGCTTACTGGAGGCTGGCCTGCTGTCTTCTAACTCACGCAGGCTGATGGTGGCAAGATTTCCCTGGTCAGAGGCGCTGGAAGGCTGCTGTTAGACAGGGCCTGTGCCTGCTGGCAGGACCAGGCCAAAGCTTCCTGAATACAGCTCTTTCAGGGAGATGGTGGAATTATCTAGCCACGCGGCTTGTGGCGTCTTAGTTCTCCGACCACGGATTGAACCCAGGCCCTTGGCAATGAAAGCGTGGAGTCTTAACCACTGGACTCCCAGGGAATTCCCAGCACAAGACACTTTAAAATCATCCAGCCTCACCCTTCACTTTGTAGTTGAGGTGTGTGGCAAGGGGGAGGGGATTGCTCACGGTCACCTGTGAGTTAGAAGCAGAACCAGAAGCAGACCCCAGGGGATCTGACTGCTGATCCACTGTAGTTGATAGATTCAGGCTGCCGCCGTGCCAGGGTCCTGCTCAGCTGGTGGCTAACTGTGGTGTGACCTTCTGTCAGCACCTCACCAGGCTGCCAGGGCCACACAGTCCAGGCGAGTGGCCCATCTGTGAAGGATGGACTCAGAGCCAGGGCCCCAGGGGCCTATGTAGCTGAGGAGAGCATGGACACGTGAAGTATGTGTCTTGTACCAGCAGGCATTTTGCTGCTGCTTTCAACTCCAGCGCTTTCCAGAAGGGAGAATATTACACTCTGGCTGGGGCTCACCTGGCCCTGCAGTACTTCCAGGCTCTGGCTTGCAGACCCCTCTCACTGTCTTACTGCTGATCTGCTCCGACCCCTATGGTCACTGCTGTCCAGCTGGCTGTTCACCCACTCCACTGCTGACCCCAGGGAGTCCGTGACCACCAGCCCCACTGGCCAGAGCCCCCTGGCACCATGTAACAACCCAGGGACCAGTTTCCTTCCATGTAGCTGCTATGGGCCCCCGAGGCCTTGGAGTCCCCCTAGATCCTCTACCCCGACTGGGCGACTTGGAGGAAGCGTCCTTGGAGGATGGTGGGGAAGGGCTGTATCCTGGAGGTGAGACTGCATCCTTTCCCACGCACAGTCCTTGTGCCAGACCTCAAACGCGTGGCCTCACCCAGACACAAGGAAGGCTGGGAAATGAAACTCAGCCCCGTGCCCAGGAGCTGGAGGAGAGAGCTTAGGTGAACATCTGTCAGCCTCTGCCATAAGACAGCCTAGCTTTTGCTCCCGCCACCTCACTGAAACTGCCCCCTTGGAGGTCCCCAGGAGGCGCTTTTTTGCTAAATCTAATGGGCATGTCTCAGGCTTTATCTTCCTTTACTTCCTAACAGCTTGTGACACTGGCTTTTGTGTTGCTTCTACCCTCTCTACCTGCTTCTCAGTATAAAGGGGCTCCTCTTCTTGGGGCCTCAGTCACCACCTATCCCTATAAGACAACTCCCACATCGGTACCCAGAGCCCTGCTCTCCCTTCAGAGGGCAGACCTGTGTATTCAGCCGCCCATCACGTGTCTCTGAAAGACCGTCTCACAAACGTTTCCCACTCAACAAGTTCAAAACCATACTTGTGATCTCATCATCTCCCCTTCAAACCTGCTTCTCAACCTGTTTTTCCCTGTTTAATAAAGGGCTCCATCATCCATCTGGTCAGAAACCAACACATCATATTTGATTCCTCCAAATCCTTCAGTTGTATCTCCTAGATATACCCCGATCCAGCCACTTGGCTCCAATGTGCCAGCTGCCTTATCCGCTATCAAGAAATTTATTCAAAGTATCTGCTGGGCACAGGGGCTTCCTCCCTAAGCTGTGTGTTCACTGAGGTTGAGCTCACATTTAGGGAGGGTTAGGCCCCCATTTTTTTTTTTTTTTTTGCGGTACGCGGGCCTCTCACTGTTGTGGCCTCTCCCGTTGCGGAGCACAGGCTCCAGACGCGCAGGCTCAGCGGCCATGGCTCAAGGGCCCAGCTGCTCTACGGCATGTGGGATCTTCCCGGACCGGGGCACGAACCCGCGTCCCCTGCATCGGCAGGCGGACTCTCAACCACTGCGCCACCAGGGAAGCCCTAGGCTCCCATTTCTGATGTCAACAGTAAATTTGGAGTTAGGGAACCAAAACCAGGGTAGTCCAGGGTAGTGAGTCATGGTGATGGGGACAAGTCCCCTCCAAGATAACTGGAGAGGTGACCAGAGTTCTGAAAATCAAATGTTCATGAAACTTGTTGCTAAAAACATCTTTATCCAGATCCCAGTAACACTGAGGGCCGTCTCAGCTCCCCTCTGAAAAAGTAGAAATTCCGTATAAATCGGAGAAATGATTATTTTGTTCCCGGAGCTACAAGGGAAGTAGACCAGTTCTGGAGACTAGATTTGATTGGCTGTATTCACACTGCTGCTGTGTGCCAGACACTGGGCTGGGTATCTGAATTAAATCTGAGAGTGACTGTTTGTCGGGCTGGGAGGAAGGGAGGCAAGCTGAGAAAGGCCCCTTTAGAATAGAAAGTGTCAGAGAGGGAGGAAGCCCTTCCTTCACACCCATGCAGCCACACCACTTCCTGTCCGCAATCTTGCCCCGTATTGCACCACCTCAGCCTTGAAGCCTGGGGTTTCCATCACTGAATCAGGCCCCAGTTTTGGCCTCAAACCTTGGTTGAGAATGATGACTCTAACGGACAGGAAAGCGAGAGACTCAAAAGCCCCTCTCTTCTTTCCCATCAATGCTAGGGTTTCCACAGTCCGGGTGTACTCACCAGGGCTGTGGGTTCTGCCGTAGAAGGAGCTAGAAGAAAAGGGGTAGCCCCAATCTCACTGACATGTCTTCCCTCCTGGATGTCCAGGAAGTCCTGGCAGTGTCATCCATGCCACAGCAGGAAGGCTCGTAACCAAAAGCCAGGGAAGTGGAAAGAAGAAACAGTGGAGAGGAGGAAGGAGAGAGGAAGGAAGGGAAGGAGAAGGAGAGAAGGAAGTGGGAAGGGGGAAGGGAAGAGGGTGATGGGGATCCTTGAGCTCTGAACCTAAACCATTCCTGCTCCTGGGAAGTTATGCTGAAGTCCCAGGAGGGTATGCTATTTGGAAGCTCCCCTAACAACGCCGCACGTCTGCAGGCATGAGAGTGGAGCTAGCCAAGGCTAGTCTCTGGAAACCCCTCTATGCTTGGAGTCAAGGGAATTTCCTGGATTGCCCATTTGGAAACTGACCACCTTGATGAAATTGTTCCTCCCCAAATATTTGGGGCAAAGGAGATCCATGTGTTTACTACTGTCGCCATGGACAACAGCACCATCAGCACGACGCACACTGAAAGTCTGCAGTTAGCAGATGCAGGTGCCCTTGGCGTGGTGTGCTTGAACTTGTGCCCCAGTCTGGGGCTGTGTTCAGGGCACACTCTGTCCCTAGAGACAGCTCACCTGCTCTTTTGGGTGTTCTAGCATGACCTTTTCTGGTATGGTATTCTTAAGAAGATCAGAAATGTCATTGCAGATCAGACCAAAGGCCACTAGCCCAGAATTCCAACCACGACACGGGGGGGAAGCGTGAGGGAGAGTCCAGTGTTTGCATTTTAAGACACCATCCTGAAAGGCCTGAGGTGTACTTGGAACTTCCCTGATTTCCCTTAATAACCCACTGTTATCTATCCATTCATTAATCAAGAGTCTTCTTGAACCAGTTTGAGCTCTCCATCACCTTGTGCAGGGTGGTACTTCTGCTCTGCTCTGAATCCACGCCCTGCGCTTCTAAATCCCAGAGGAACTCATTCTTGGATGGTGCTGGGACCTGGAAAGCAGGACTATTTCCTGAGCATCCCAGGTTCACCAAGCTTCCTCGCAGTCTTTCCTCTAGGCTGGCAGCAAGGCCAAAAAGTACCTTGCGAAATGTCACAAACCTACAGAAGGCTCAATTTGCCAGGCAGTACTTTTTTGAAATTGAGAAAGCAAGAGTTCAAGAACCACAAGTAGTGGCCGGTGTCCTGAGGCTAAAGAGTGGAAAGAACCAATGAATGTTCCCCGCGGCAGTTCTTGAGCTGTTGCAGCACATTTGCAAATTATTTTGATTAATCATTAGGAAACTTTATTAGTAATTAATTACTTATTTTAATTCATCGTCATTAATTATTACAGTAAACCAATATATTAATAAAAATAAATGATAAAATAAATTATTTAATTTATTGTTGTAATATACCAACATATTTATTTATGAAGTAATAAAATATTTATTTTAAAATAATAAAATAATGGATTATTAATAGTTATTATTATGAATTTACGAATTAGCTATTGTTCAAACAATTAGTAGTGAAGTACCCATTGCACGTGTGGGGAGGGGAGCATGGCCAGTAAGGGAAAGACCCCCCCCTCGCCCCACAGCACCTTAAAGGGCGCCTTGTCATACAATTTCTGAAAACTTACCTCCAGACCTATCTCATTTGGAGCAGAGGAAATCTAATGATTTTCTCCGTCTGGTCGGAACAGGCAATACCCCTCCTTAGAATGTAAGCAATTACAGGACAGCTATTGTATTTTTTGTTTGTTCATTTTTTTGTTGTTTTTTAAAATTTTTATTGGAGTAGAGTTGATTTACAATGTTTTGTTAGTCTCAGGTGTACAGCAAAGTGAATCAGTTATACATATACATATATCCACTCTTTTTTTTTTTTTTAGATTCTTTTCCCATATAGGTCATTACAGAGTATTGAGCAGAATTCCCTGTGCTATACAGTGGGGTCTTAGGGAATTGTGTCTTATTTATCCATATATCCCTCCTTGCCTAACATGTGTGCTTAGGTACCTAGCACATGTGCTTAGCACTAAAAATTCCTGCTTGAAGGATTGATGGAGTGAATGGCTACCCCTTTTCTAGTCTTCATCCCAATTTAGGCCTCACCCTCATTCCAATCCAAAAAAGAACTTACTATAACTCTATTTGTGATATGAATTTCTCATTGTTATTTCCCCATTTAAGAGTGTGAACCTAAGCTACTTTTCTTGTTCCTGTAATTCAACATCTGGGTCAGCTTGCCTGTCGTAAATTAGGGATTCCCATAAATCAGCAGTGAAGTTGCTTCGTAAAACCCTGGTAACAATACTGTTGAAAGGAACAGTAGGCAGGTTGATGAGGATTGGGGGAGGGCGGCAGAAATACACACAGGGAGCAAATCTCTTCAGATGTCATCTTCAATTTTATTCATTTATTTATTTATTTTAAACGATAGTTACCTTTTTTTAAAAAATTTATTTATCTTTGGCTGTGTTGGGTCTTCATTGTCGCGCACGGGCTTTCTCTAGTTGCGGTGAGCAGGGGCTACTCTTCCTTGCGGTGTGCAGGCTTCTCATTGCGGTGGCTTCTCTTGTTGCGGAGCACGGGCTCTAGGCGCGTGGGCTTCAGTAGTTGTGACACGTTGGCTCAGTAGTTGTGGCTCACAGGCTCTAGAGCGCAGGCTCCGTAGTTGTGGCACACGGGCTTAGTTGCTCAGTGGCATGTGGGATCTTCCCGGAGCAGGGCTCGAACCCGTGTCCCCTGCATTGGCAGGCGGATTCTTAACCACTGAGCCACCAGGGAAGCCCTTCAATTTCATTTAAATGTTGTAAATACAGTTGTTATATTTTATTTGTCCTACACTCATTACTATTTAAACCTTTAATATTTATTTAGGATTGCTTAACTTGTCACCTGTGCACAGAGGAGTTGGATACATAAATCACCAGTGGCCCTCAACTAGAGAGAAAAAAGAAAGAAATTTAATAGTGGTAGGGGAAAAATTCAGGGGAAAAATATACAGGCATACCTGGGAAATAGTCTGGGTTCATTTCCAGACCACTGCATTAAAATGATCATAGCAATAATGCAAGTCACAAGTTATTTGGTTTCCCAGCACATATAGAAATTATGTTTACACTATACTGTAGTCTATTAAGTATGCAGCAGCATTATGTCTAAAACGTACCTTGTTGCTAAAAAGTGCTATATCTGAGCCTTCAATGAGTCATCATCTTTTTGCTAGTGGAGTATCTTGCTGCTGGTGGATGGTGATGGCTGCTGACTGATCTGATCAGGGTGGAGGTTGCTGAAGGCTGGGGTGGCTGTGCAATTCTTAAACTAAGAGAGCAAGGAAGTTTGTTGCATCATGTGACTCTTTCTTTCACAAGCAATTTCTTTGTAGCGTGCAATGATGTTCGATAGCACTTTTACGTACGGTAGAACTTCTTTCAAACTCGAAGTCAATCCTCTCAAACCTTGTCACTACTACTGAAACAAACTTGGGTCTGCTCACCTGATGTGCAGTAAAGCCAATCTACTGACACCAGCTGTGGTGAGGGTAAGTACAGAGCTTACTGCAGGGCCCAGCAAGGAGAATGAGCAGCTCATGGTCAAAAGACTCAAACTCCTCAATGGCTTCCAGGGAAGAGATTTTAAAGGCGAGACGAGGGAGAGGGTCATAGGGTACATAATCATCTGTGTACATCCTTCTGATTGGTTGGTGGTGAGGTAACAGGGTGATGTGTCTGGAATCTCAATTATCAACATTTTGGTTCTAAGTGGCCTGGGGTCTTCCTGGTGGTCAGCATGCAGTTAACTTTTCCCACCTGGTGGGAGTTTTAGTATCTGCAAAACAACTCAAAAATAGGCTCAGGATATTATCTATAGACCTTGAGGAGGAACTAAAAGTCCTTCACTTTGTTTTATGGCTAAACTATTATTATTGTGTCTTACTTGACTGCTTTCCTTCGTTTCTGCATTTCCTCACTTCTCTGATTAAATTTGTTCTTTGGAACTCGGGCAAGGCCTACAAGAGGCGAGGGACACAGGGGAGGGGTGGGGTCTGTCCTTGAGAAGGCCCTGCAAGGTCCTGATCAGTTTCATCACTGCTTTATCAACTGTTTATTTAATATTACAAATCCTATGTTGTCATTTCAACAATCTTCAAACCATCTTCTCCAAGAGTATATTCTGTCTCAAAAAACCACTTTCTTTGCTCATCCATAAGAAGCAACTCCTCACCTGTTAAAGTTTTATCATGAGATTGCAGCAGTTCTGTCACATCTTCAGGCTCCACTTCTAATTCTAGTTCTCTTGCTATTTCTACCATATCTGCAGTTACTTCCTCCACTGAAGTCTTGAACCCCTCTAAGTCATCCAGGAGGGCTGGAATTAACCTCTTCCAAACTCCTGTTACCGTTCATATTTTTAACTCTTTCCATGAATCATGAATGTTAATGTCATCTAGAATGGTGAACACTTTCCAGAAGGTTTTCAGTTCACTTTCCCCAGATCCATCAGAGGAATCACTATTTATGGCAGCTATAGCCTCATGAAATGTATTTCTTAAATATTGATAAGACTTGAAAGTTGAAATTACTCCTTGGTCCATGGGCTACAGAAAGGATGTTGTGTTAGCAGGGATGAAAACAATATTAATCTCATTGTACATCTCCATCAGAGATCTTGGGTGACCAGGTGCACCGTCAATGAACAGTAATATTTTGAAAGAAGTCTTTTTTTTTTTCTGAGCAGTAGGCCTCAACTGTGGGCTTAAAATACTCAGTAAACCATGTTGTAAACAGATGTGCTGTCACCTAGGCTTTGTTGTTCCATTTATAGAGTATAGGCAGAGTAGATTTAACATAATTCTGAAGGGCTCTAGGATTTTCAGAATGGTAAATGAACATCGGCTTCAACGTCAAGTCACCAGCTGCATCAGCCCCTAACAAGAGAGTCAGCCTGTCCTTTGAAGCTTTGAAGCCAAGCATTGACTACTCACTCCTCTCCAGCTATGAAAGTCCTAGATGGCATCTTCTTCCAATAGAAGGCTGTTTTGCCAACATTGAAAATCTGTTGTTTAGTGTGTAGCCACCTTCATTATCTTAGCTAGATCTTCTGGATAACTTGCTGTAGCTTCTACGTCAGCACTTGCTGCTTCACCTTGCGCTTTTATGTCATGGAGACAACTTATTTCCTGAAATCTCATGAACCAACCTCTGCCAGCTTCAAACTTTTCTTCTGCAGCTTCCTCACCTCTCTTGACCTTCATAGAATTGAAGACAGTTGGGGCCTTGCTCTGGATTAGTCTTTGGCTGAAGGGAATGTTGTGGCTTGTTTGATCCTCTATCCAGACCACTAAAACTTTCTCCATATCGATATAAAGCTCTTTCTCTTTCTTGTCATTCGTGTGTCCACTGAAGTAGCACTTTTAATTTCCTTCAAGAACTTCTCCTTTGCATCCACAACTTGGCTAACTGGTTGGTGCATGGTGTCTAACTTTTGGTCCATCTTGGCTTTTGCCTTCCTTGATGAGCTTAGTCATATCTAGCTTTTGATTTAAAGTGAGAGATGTGTGACTCTTCCTTTCACTTGAGCACTTATAGACCATTGTAGGGTTACTAATTGGCCTAATTTCAGTATTGTTGTGTCTCAGGGAATAGGGAGGCCTGAGGAGAGGAACAGAGATGGAGGAACGGCTTGTCAGTGGATCAGCAGAACACATACAACATTTATTGATGAAGTTTGCCGTCTTATGTGGGCACATTTCATGGCACCCCAAAACAATCACAATAGTAACATCAAAGATCACTAATCACAGATCACCATAACAAATATAATAACAATGAAATTTTGATATATTGCAAGAATTACCATCAAAATGTGACACAGATACAGAGTGAGCAAATCTGTTGGAAAAATGGCACCTACAGACTTGCCCAATGCAAGGATGACACAAACCTTCAATTTGTAAAAAATATCTGTGAAGTCCAATAAAGCAAAGAGCAATAAAATGAAGTATGCCTGTACGTTGTCTAGAAGACATGCTTCGGGTTATCTAACTACAGTTTTTCAGTGTCTTTGAGCTATTTCACAATTCTATAAATAGTAGCCAATTGATAGCAATGCAAAGCAATTCTTGCCTGTAGACATGCAAATTATGTCAAAAGACTGTGGGTTCAACTTCCTCCCTTCCCCTGACTCCAAAAACCAGTTTGCCTCCATTTGCACAATCATTTCAATATTCCAAATCTATCAATATGACTGTCCTTTGGATTCTCTTCTGAGCTAGTTGTAACTGCTCAGCTCCCCCATTGATTAATGATCTTTAATCTTTATGATCTTATTTAATCTTTAATAAGTAAAAATTTTCACACATGTTCATTTCATATCTCAATGAGAACCATGTTTTTGCCTTTTTTTTAAAAAAAATTATTTTTAATCAGGGTCAAATGATCCTAGTATTGTTGTTTGGGAGATGTTCACCCCGTGTGGCTAGAGACAGTATATTGACACTGAGTGTCATCTCCAAGGGACAAAGTCTCTGGGGTCATCTCTCCCGTTCCGCTGTCCTGGGCTGCGTTATCCTGAATCAAGCCCTCATATTTGTTGTTCCTCTTCCTCATTTTCTCTCCAATTCCTAAGCATCCTTTATGTCATAGGCTAAAGGTCTTTCTTCCCAGAAGCCGTCTGGATCTCCAACGCATTTGATTGCGTGCTCTTACTCTGTGCTTCCCTTGACTGTATAGTGAGTTATAGCATACATCCCATTCTTTGTTATAGCTCATTTAAATACATGAATATCCAAATGAATGGATCCTGATGTGAAAGATTCTGCAGCACCTTATAGCCACCAGTTCTGGTGCCTGACTTCAGTGAGAAAACTGCTTGGGTATAAACGGAATCTTCGTGGAAATATTTCTCTTTCTTCATTTTCAGCAGACACACTGCGTTTTAAAATTTAGTTTGTATTGAAATACCTTTGTGCTTGAAAATGCTTACTGACACCTGTTTCATTTTTTCCTTTTCATATTTTCTTCTTTGTCTTTCTTTTTTTCCTCCTCTATCGTCTTTATTGAACTTCAGAGCCCACAAAACTAATAGCACAGGATCGAACCCGTATTTGCAAATAAATGCTTTGAAGGCAGCAAGATCCTGACACATTTCACCTTGGGCTGTTTTCCGGGGACACTCCTGGGCACAACAAAGGAGCGGGCATCTCCCTGAGGCCACCCTTGGAGTAACCCTGAAGCCGGAGTGCACAGTCTTCACGCCTCCACAAGAAAACCATGCTGTGCACATGTCTGAGTCATCTGACCCCTGTAGACAGCTAGGAAAGTAAAAGCATAAGAGGCACTCTGGGCCCCAGAGCAGACTGAGCAAATCTGTGCCCTTATCCAGACTAATTCTTTACATTAATAAAGAGAAAGATGGTAATACAGTTCAGAAATATCTGGACCCCCTTTCAAACCAGGATTTCAGAAAAGCTCTGTGGTGTACTTCCATTTCACCCCAGGGCCATGCAATGTGGTTGGTGGTCACTGAAGGTTCTTTGCCTTCCAGCTTATTGGTGAGAAAATATGGAATCCTGTGTCTTTAAGAACTGAAACTGTCTAGAAACAGGATTTGATACCCAGTAGGAGACAGGAGACTTCCCTTTTGCTGTTCAAGTTTCACCTTCAGTTATCAGGAACTGAGTGGGGGGCACCGGGACCGGAGCTGCAGCAGCACAGGCCTGTGAAGCTGCTGCTCTCTGGAGATGAATACACTCTTCTTTCTTTTTGAATGTACCTCATCACAGTGAAAGAAAGCCCCTGGTCGACTCAGCACGTCCCAGGGTTTCACTGGAAGAGAGGAGCACCAAGTGCAGTCCCAGATGCTGGCCAGTCCCAGGATTCCCCGGGGCTGCCCTTTGCAGGCCTGGCACCCTATCTGCATGGGGCGGAGCCCTGGGAGTAGGGAGTGTGTGGTGGAGCTCAGTCTGTGCTGGTGAGAGAGCCAAGGGACCCCACGTTGGAAGGCTATGAAGGTCATGTGGTCCAGCCTACTCATTTTAACAGCTGAAGCAGTTGAAGCCCCAGATGCCAACCACGTGCCCTTGAGGACGGCTGGTGTGTGGCAGGGCCAGGACTGTCAGGGATCCATGTATCTTGATATCCTGGGGTGTGATTTTCCTGCCATTCTACAGAATTACCCATGCCACTGCCTTGCACAGGCTGTGTTGGAGGACGTGGTTGTGTTGGTGTATCTTGCTTGCTGCCACACACCTGAGCCATTTTTCACCCCTCTCTGCCTCACTCCGAGTCCACAAAGCTGACCCTTACATACTCCAGCCCCTGCTCCCCTGTTGGCTGGTTTCTAATTGACATTAGCCAATGGGAGGCACCAGTAGGAGACTGGGGGGTGAAAGGTGGAAGAGGTTGGCTGGGATGTTTCTTGACTGTCTCTCCCTGATTTGGAACCTCAGATCTGGCAGTGTCACATTCCTCTGTGACAATAGCTACTCCTGGAGCGACAGCCCCCTCCTCCACTGGGTCCCAGCCTTTCCTTCTGCCCTTTCGGGCCTAGATGTGGTAACAGCCCTCGATTGTTGATATCCTTTGGGTGCCTCAGCATCTTAAGGTTCCCTTAATCCTGCCCACATCCCTCTAAATTGTCCTTTCATTAAAAGCTCTTCCATAGAGTGGCATCCAGGAACGTGATTGAGATGTTGGTCAAATTTGTTCCAGCATTCTAAACCAAGGGCCAGTTGGCTAGCAACCAACAAATCCATGCTAAAGAACACCACCATCACCCCCAAAACCATGGAGAAAATTGCTTTGTACTTGCTCAGAGCCCGATGACTCAGCACCTGTCCAACTAATTAATGCCCAGATAACACCTTTCTTGCCAGCAGGGTCTGCCCTGTGGGGGAACAACTAAAGGACTGGCTGGAGTCAGTCTATCTCCAGCTCTCTGCCTGCTGGGCACACTTAGTGGGACTGAATTCTTGAGCTCTCTATGGGACATGTAGATATAATTCTTCTCTCAACCTCTCTCACCCTCGACTCCCATATATCAACATACTTGGCTCTTCATTTCCCAAGTCCTGGAAAAGGAAACTATTATCCACTCAGTTTCCTGAGCCAGAGGCTGCAATGTTAACTGGACTTCTTTCACCAAGTCCAGTTGGTCTCCAAATCTATCTTCCATCCATTCTTGTTTCTCTACCCCCATGGGTGTCACTTTGTTTGGACCAGTAGTTTTCAAGCAGGATCAACTGGAGAGTTTTTTCAAAATGTAGATGCTTTAACTCTCCCTCTCCCATCCCCTTAGGGGGATGAGGGGGATCCCCTCATCCCCCTAAGGGGATGTAAAATTTTTGATCAGGGTAGGATGTATTTTGCTACTACCCAGTCTCTGTGTTCACTGAGTTCCTTTGGTTTTGACCTTCAGATACCTTCCTCCTTGGTCTGCCTGTCTCTAGCTTCTCCACACCAGCAGAACTATCTGTCTAAAAGCCAAGCCTGATCATTTCTTTCTCTTGCTTAAAAATCTTCAGAGACTACAAAGAAACAAAATTGAGTTATTTGTAGTGAGGTGGATGGATCCAGAGTCTGTCATACAGAGTGAAGTAAGTCAGAAAGAGAAAAACAAATACCGTATGCTAACACATGTATATGGAATCTAAAAAAAGAAAAAAAAATGGTTCTGAAGAACCTAGGGACAGGACAGGAGTAAAGACGCAGATGTAGAAAATGGACTTGAGGACATGGGGAGGGGGAAGGGTAAGCTGGGATGAAGTGAGAGAGTGGCATGGACATATACACACTACCAAATGTAAAATAGATAGCTAGTGGGAAGCAGCCGCATAGCACAGGGAGATCAGCTCGGTGCTTTGTGACCACCTAGAGGGGTGGGATAGGGAAGGTGGGAGGGAGGGAGACACAAGAGGGAGGGGATATGGGGATATATGTATATGTATAGATGATTCACTTTGTTATACAGCAGAAACTAACACAACATTGTAAAGCAATTATACTCCAATAAAGACGTTAAAAAAAATCTTCAGAGGCTACAATGATAAAAATGAACCTGTGTGTCCAAACAAGGCCTTTCACCATCTGTTTCTAACCTATCCTTCTAGTTTCATACCTGAAAGTACAGAGAATAAAGCAAAAGGTAGGAGGAGGCAAGAAAAGATAGACACAGACATAAGGCTACATTAAATATTTAGGGGTTCTGGCTGCTAAGGTCAGGAAGGAACCTCAGATCCAGAACTTCCCTCCGAGCCCAGAAACCATGAGGTCTCACCAAAGATTTCTTTTCTTTTTCTTTTTTTTTTTTTTTTGGCTGCGTTGGGTCTCTTTTGCTGCGCACAGGCTTTCTCTAGTTGTGGTGAGCAGGGGCTGCCCTTCTTTGTGGTGTGCAGACTTCTCATTGCGTTGGCTTCTCTTGTTGCAGAGCACGGGCTCTAGATGTGCATGCTTCAGTAGTTGCAGCACGCGGGTTCTAGGGTGGGTGGGCTTCAGTAGCTGTGGCACGTGGGCTCAGTAGTGGTGGCTCATGGGCTTAGTTGCTCCACGGCATGTGGGATCTTCCCAGACCAGGGATCGAACCCGTGTTCCCTGCATTGGCAGGCGGATTCTTAACCACTGCGCCACCAGGGAAGTCATCACCAAAGATTTCTATGAGACTTCTCTCCTGGACAGTTCCACATGCACCCCCCTTACCTGACTAAGTGAGATGAGTTGTAGTTTTTTATGATCAGCAAAGCCTAAGTAAATCAATGCCCACCTGGTAAGTCCTCGGTCATCTTTCAACTCCCCGTTCAAATGGTACCTCCTTTGAGGAGCCTCCCCTGAGTTACCTAATCAGAGCTATTCTTCCTTCCTCTGTGCTGTTGTAGAATCTCATATGTGCCTCTATTACAGCATTGATCTTATTTTATTCAATTTTAGATTTACTGTATTATTTTTAAAGTTTCATATAAATTTAGAGTTATCTTGTCAATGTCTAGAAACCACAGTTGTCTTCAAATTGGGTTGCATTAAATTTATAGATCAATTTGGGGAGAATTGACATTTGATAATCTTAAATCTTCTAATCCATGCAGGTGATATTATCTAGTCTTTTATTTAAATATTTTAAATTTCTCTCAGCTTATACAAGTATTATAAAAATTCACTGTAGACGTCTTGCACATCTTCCATTAAATTTATCCCTAAATATTTGATGCTTTCTGATGTTATTGTCAATGGGATTTGTAAGATTATAATTTTCCAGTTGTTTGTTCTGGTGTATTGGTTTTTGTGTGTTGATCATGTATCCTTTCACCTTGCTAAATTCACTTACTAATTCTAGTTTAGGTGTTTTTTGTTTGTTTTTTTCAAGGATTTCTTGGAATTTTCTATGTAGACAATTTGCTGCCTGTAAAGAAAGTTTTACTTTTTCCTTTCCAAACTGTGTGCATTTTTTTTTTTTTTTTTTTTTTTTTTGCGGTACGCGGGCCTGTCATTGTTGTGGCCTCTCCCGTTGCGGATGACAGGCTCTGGACACACAGGCTCAGCGGCCATGGCTCACGGGCCCAGCCGCTCTGCAGCATGTGGAATCTTCCTGGACCGGGGCACGAACCAGTGTCCCCTACATCGTCAGGCGGACTCTCAACCACTGCGCCACCAGGGAAGCCCCAAACTGTGTGCCTTTTATTTCATTTTCTTGCTTTATGTATTAGCTAAATGCTCCAGCATAGTATTTAATAGATGGGTTAAGAGCAGTTATCTTTTCATTTTTCCCTCTCTCAGGGGAAATCATTCAGTCTTTCACCATAAAGTATGTTGTTAGCTGTAGTTTTATTTCAGAATTGCCCTCTGTCAAGTTTAAGAAGTTCACTTCTATTTTTAGTTTTCTGGGCATTTTTATCGTGAAGGATTATTGGTTTTTTTCAAATGCTTTTTCTGCATCTATTGAGCTGATTACTTGATTTTCAATCCTTTATTCTGTTAATGTGGTCAAGTACACTGATTGTTTTTTGGATGCTGAGTTGACCATTCATTCCTGGGAAACCCCATTTGGTCATGGTGCATTATTTTTACATATTGCTGGATTCAATTGGCCAAAATTTTATCAAAAATTTTTGTGGCTATGTTTATGAGCGATATTGGTCTGTGATGTTTTTCTTGAACTGTTTTTGCCAGATTTTGATATAAAAGCTTATTTTTTAATTAAAATTTATTTTTTAATCAAACATATACATAATTTAAAAACATCAGATAGTGCTAGAAGGCTTATGGAGTAAGTAGCTTTAGTTTCAACTACAAATAATTGAAAAACCCCAAATATTTGCACTTAAACAAGATATATATATTTTCTCATTTAAAAGCAGTCTGAAAGGAAGGGAGTCAAGCTGGTATGGCAGCTCCACTGTGTCATCAGAGACCTAGGCTCATTTCCTGGTTATCCTGAGGGTCACTTCACATTCCAAGATGGCTGCTGGAGCCCCATTCACCAGGTCCATATTCTAGGCCATCAGCAAGAGAAAGGGGAAGAAAAGAAAACGGTTGTCTGCCTCTCACTTTTACAGAGCCTTCCAGAAGTCCCACATGACCCTTCTAGTTACGTTTCTTTGACCATCATTTTATCATTTTCGACCACATCTTGTTGCAAGGAACGCTGGGAGGTGTAATCTTTTAGCTAGGTACATCGCCCAGGATTCACTGAGGAAGAAGAGGAGGATGGATACAAACATTATGCTGAGCCCAAAAGGCCCAGACACAAAAAGGGTACACACTCTATGATTCCATTTATACAAAACTCTAGAAAAGCCAAATCTAATTTCTAGAGACAGTACTGATTGCAGGTCAAGATTGAATAAGATGGGGCAAAGAAACTTTGGGGAATGATGGAATGTTCTGTAACTTGATTACATGGGTGTATAAATTTGTCAAAATTCATCCAAAAGTATACTTAAAATGGGTGCGTTTTTGTGTATATACTTCAATAAAGTTAATTTTTATAAGTATAGAAAATCTCAGCAACCATAACAAAACTACTCTTAAATTTTGTTCATGTCTGTCATGTCTTCATTCATTTGCTTACCTTTGCATGACTGAAATCAGAACGCACATAATGACTTTGAATCTTGCTTTTTTCATTTAACGTTACATCATAAAATTTTCCATACTGCTTCATTAATTTTCATAATCACCATTTTAAATGACTCTATAATCCTTTGGGAATTGAAAATGTAATATCTACTTACAGTAAAAAAAAAAAAAAATTCAGAGACACCCTACACAGTAAGAGCTAACTCTTCCCCTGAACTCTGACCTTTAAGGCCCCTAACTTAGAAGTAGTGGACAATCCAGTTTCTAGTATGTACATCCAGAAATATTCTATGCACATAAAGACAAGATGTGAGCATCTTTCCCTCTCTTTTTAGACATAACTAAGACAATACAAGATGCTTGCTTTTCCCCATAATACAGCTTGGATACCATCTCATGTTCACACATCGAAACAGGCCTTGTTCTTTTTAACCACTGCATGTATTCTACAGTGCACTGAACCAATATTGATAAACAGTTAGGGTTTTCCCAGTTTTGTTTTTTTTCTGTTTCACATACCACAAGATATAATGTTAAAGTTTTGACTCAGCTATCAACTTACAGTAGATGCTACATTCCAAAGGAAGTGCTAGCCTGTAAGCAAAATTTACCACAAAAGTAGCTGAGAGCTTGTCACATGATCATTGAAACCTCTCAGCTACACTGAGGATATAAAAGGGTGGAGAGGGAAGAGATTGTGAAGGGATTTGGGAGGGCTTCCTCCATTCCTTAAGGTCAAGAAAGACTTTATTCAACAGGTAACTCGAAGGGCTCAGTATATGTCCCTGCCGTCTGGGGTCTGACTTCTGTTTAGGAAGCACTGAGGAGGAAAGAAATACTAGAACGATCTCTTAAGGGTATAAAGTGGTGTGGCTCATGCCTGTGCTCATCCTGTGGGCTCAGGATTTTTCCAGAGAAAATTACACAAGTTTTCCCATGCAGCACTTGGCGCTAAGTCAGTGCCATCTACACCCCCCGCCCCCTCCCACTGGCTTCCTCTGGTCTCTCAGCTGGAGGCAAGGCCAGCTTTTACCTCTTTGCCCATGAATCACAACCTGTTTCTCTCATATTCTCAGCACAAGTCAGGGCCGGACAGGCCAGGACATCTGGATTAGGTCTGGGTCCAGTTCTCAGCCTGGCTCCTTGCCTTTGACCATTCTTCGGCCCCTAGGCAACCTACCCTGTGGGCTGGGCTGAAATAGAGACCCCGTGGGTCACTGTGCTGAGCCTGAAGGGCTTCTCTCTTCCTTCCTACCACCTGCATCAAGACAGGTGCTTCCTCTCACCCCACTGCTGCCCTCCCGGGAGA
>NW_021703774.1:39404889-39418407 GCF_005190385.1 Monodon monoceros | reverse complement strand
GCCTGCTTTCTGGGCTTCTTCCCCCTCATTGCCCCTCTTGATCTAGAGGCCAGTTGCCAAGGTCATGACATGCACACACTCCCTACGTGATCTGTCCTTGCAGTCCTTGGGTTGTTCTCTCTCTGCTCTTCCCACCCCCAACTATGCCCAGGCCTGGCTGTCCCCAGAACAAGGCATATGCTCAGAGAAGACCAGCCCCTGTTAGCATCCTTGGGAGCAAAGCAAAATTCTGCAAGGAAAGTCACTGCCCATGAAGATAATATCCAACAAGCTGCTTCTCAAACTTTAATTTGTATTGGAAGCATCAGAGGATCTTGCTGAACCGCAGACCCTGACCCAGGATATCTGGATGATGAAAGTCTGCATTTCTAACAAGCTCCCATGTGATGCCAATGCTGCTAGTCTGTGGACCAAACTTTGAGTGGCAAAGACTTAGTACATTCCAAAGCCAAAGCGATTTTTAAAAAGTCATTCTTTGGGGTCATCTCATAGGTACAGAGAGCAATCAGAATTAAAAATAAATTATTGGGACTTCCCTGGTGGTCCAGTGGTTGAGAATCTTCCTTCCAATTCAGGGGATGCAGGTTCGATCCCTGATTGGGGAACTAAAGATCCCACGTGCCGTGGGGCAACTAAGCCCGCAGGCCACAACTAGTGAGACCGCGTGTTGCAACCACAGAGCCCACGTGCTCTGGAGCCTGCACGCCACAACTAGACAGAAGTCCACACGCCGTAACAAAATTTCCTGTGTGCTGCAACTAAGACCCGACACAGCCAAAAATATATAAATAAGTAAATAAATATTAAAAAAAGATACATCCTAAAAAATAAATAAAATTAAACATAAATTATTTAAATATTGTAAAGCACAAGGACTTTTATTTCTTTCAAGGATATGTATTATCACGGACTGGAGTGACAGAGGGCTAAAAAAGAGGGTCCTGTGAATCTGCCACAGCAAAGAGGGAAGCACTAAGAGTCACAGGTCTGTTTTCCTGCTACATGTGAGGCCTTCGAAACAGCTTGAAAATGCCTGATTCTCACCCATAGGCCAGGGTGCTATGACGGATTCTCTTATCCATTTTTTTTTCTTGGCCATTTGTAGGGCGTTTTCTAACCCTCCTTGAGTGTGTTCTTAACTATGCATTGAATAAATGAACAAAGAATTGGATTAGTTTGCTAAGAAATTAGTTTCCTCACTGTACAAAAGTAAACTCTGGTCCCATCACTACGTTGTCGCAAAATCTGTGCACTGTTCAAGTTAATGATGCTTTCCCCAAACCTAAGCCAGGCTCACACCTGTTTCCTTCTATTGCCCCTGCTTGCCCAGGGATTACTCAGTGTTACATGAATGTGTTTTCCTGAGCAAGGCTGGGCAGTCACTGTTGCTGACCTGCAAGGACAGCCAGAAACAGCTCTTCTGTGACCACCTCTCCCTGCCTGTGCCGGGTCGGGGTGGGGATGCAGGAGGATTGGCAGGGAAGCTAAGAGGCTGCTTTGAGAGGCTGCCAAGTAAACTGCTGCATGGTTATCTCTGAGTCATCAGGGCAGGGATGAGCTTGGAGGAGT
The DNA here is from genome assembly GCF_005190385.1 of Monodon monoceros. NCBI lineage: Eukaryota > Metazoa > Chordata > Mammalia > Artiodactyla > Monodontidae > Monodon > Monodon monoceros. Next base: position 39,416,838 of record NW_021703774.1, on the reverse strand, counting down.
GGGGTTTTCCTGCCAGTATTCTGGTATCTCTGGGTATGAGCGGAGGCAATTGGCTCTGTGGACTGGCAACCAGCCCCGTGGCTGCTGCCTCATTTGCATCATGATTTACATGCTTGGGTCTTAGACACTCATGGGTAGGCATTTTTCTGAAAGGTTTAGACAGACACATGCTTTATGCATATCTATGCAAGTGAAGAGTTCTTTGGAGTGATGACCAGATTTTTGGCTGTTTCCTAATTTGTGCATTTCTACCAGCGGTGCCAGCTGCTAATGCAGTGGTAGCCATGAAGCTGGAGCGTCTCACTAGGGTCCACCTTATGAAAAAGCTTCACGTGGGGCCCTTGGCATTGGAGAGAAGAGGCCATAAAGAGAACTGGTAAATACAGCCCTGGTTTTTGAGGAACTGACAGTCTGAGGCAGGAAGAGAAGCAAAGAAAGATCCTGAGAAATCATGAAGGAACTTCTGTGCAAATGGGTTTAGGAAGCACAAGGGCACGGGGTGGTGACCATGGAGAGAGCAGAGGTGCTGCACCCCTAGGGGGTAGGGGGAAGCAGAGGGGGATTAGCTGTGTCCTCTAGGGAGTTACTTAACCTCTCTAGGCTTTAATTCCCACCCCCATCCCCACATCCCACAGTGAAACAGTAACACCTAGCAGCTCAGTTGCTTTGAGGATTAAATGACAGAATGCACATAAAATGTTGGAGGAGCATCTGCTGTCAGTGGCATCCGTCACAATTATTATTGTCAATAGGATGGAACCGCGGACCAACCACGATGCTGTCTTTCATATTTAGCCTTCCACTGTGAGGAAGGCCTGCCCTGAGCTCCCTCACTCCCTCAAACCTTGGGTTTTCCTTGGAATCTACAGCACCAGTGAACGGCTGGACAGAGGGCAAAGTGCCATCTGTGGCCACCAAACAGGATAGAACAGAATGAGGCTGAGAGGTCCACTTGAGGGTAAACCTCGGAACTGCAGCCTCAGGGACAGAGAGCATCACTCCCTTTCTACCCCCAAGCCAGCTGGCTGGGACGGGTTGGCAGACTGAGAGGTTGCATGGTGAGTAGTTACGAGCATAGGGCCAAACTGGGTTCAAAGGTCACCACTGTCACTATTCACATCCCCTTGGGAAAGTGACCTTCACCTCGCTGCATCTCTGTTTCTTGACCTGTCAGATGGAGATAATCATAGTGTTGTTGTGAGACTCAGAGGAGTTAACACATTCAAAGGGGTCAGAACAGTGTCTGGCATGGAATCAACACACCGAAGTGTTTGTTATTCTTTTTTTTTTTTTAATATTTATTTATTTATTTTGGCTGCACTGCGTCGGGATCTTTGTTGCGGCACGCATGTGGGATCAAGTTCCCCGACCAGAGATCGAACCCCGGCCCCCTGCATTGGGAGCGTGGAGTCTTACCCACTGGTTCACCAGGGAAGTCCCTGCTATTCTTATTTAGCAGAGATCCTTGGGTATGACGTTCTGGGTTTTGTCCCTCTCCGATAATTTTTTGGGAGGTGGCCGGCATGTGTATAGTAGTGTGAGGGTGGGGGGTTGTGGAAGAGGACTGAAGACACCCAGGTGGGCAGGCAGAGCCCTGCCTTCACCCTGGTCTGTGGGTTGCCAGGGAAGGGGAGGATAAGGCTGGTTGCCAGGAGGGAGGAGGATGTGCTTGTCCAAGGTCGTAAAGTTCCTTTAAAGGACTCTAACGAATTTTCTAGGAGCATCCATGAGGAGCTCAGGGCCCTGCCCAAGGTGTCATCTCCTCTTGCAGGTGGAGAATGGCTGTGTCTACATGACCCTTCTGGGGCACCACGCCCACCAGCTGCAGCCTCTGCTTCCCAACCCACCAGCAGCCCCTCAGCCCAGACACTGGTGCCTAAACCTTACCATGGCAACATCTGACTTTTCCGACCCCTATTTTTCCCTCTTTCCTGTTCCTTCTTTACTTAAACAAAACAAACAAACAAGCAAAAAACCCTTGTTGTGTCATATCTAGTCTTGTAAGTCACTTTAGGTTGCTCTTGGAATACGCAGAGTATAAATAAATAAACTTGTTCCTGGAGTTCTCGTTTACCTTTCTTGAAGTTTTTACAGCAGTGATTTTCAAACATGTTTTTTTCAGAGAAATCCCTGCTCCCCCATTTTTTTTTGATGTGGACCATTTTTATAGTCTTTATTGAATTTGTTACAATATTACTTCTGCTTTATGTTTTGGTTTTTTGGCCATGAGGCATGTGGGATCTTAGCTCCCCAACCAGGGATCAAACCCACACCCCTGCATTGGAAGGCAAAGTCTTAACCACTGGACTGCTAGGGAAGTCCAGAGAAATCCTTTCTTTAAAAAATTTTTTTTTATTTTTGGCTGCATTGAGTCTTCGCTGCTGCTCGCAGGCTTTCTCTAGTTGAGGCGAGCAGGGGCTACTCTTTGTTGTGGTGTGCAGGCTTCTCATTGGGGTGGCTTCTCTTGTTGCGGAGCATGGGCTCTAGGAGCTCGGGCTTCAGAAGTTGTGGCGCACGGGCTTAGTTGCTCCACAGCATGTGGGATCTTCCTGGACCAGGGCTCTAACCCGTGTCCCCTGCATTGGCAGGCGGATTCTTAACCACTGTGCCACCACGGAAGCACCCGAGAAATCCTTTTTCAAAAATGAAATATTTCATAGAAGCTCTACATATATTATATATACCTTGGGTATTGTGGGCTCGGTTCCAGATCACCACAATAAGGTGAATATTGCAATAAATCGAGTCTCACAATTTTGGGGGGTCCCCAGTGTATATAAAAGTTATGTTTACACTGTACTGCAGTCTATTAAGCCAAAGCATTATGTCTAAAAAAAATGGATTAAAAATATATAAGGGGCTTCCCTGGTGGCGCAGTGGTTAAGAATCCGCCTGCCAATGCAGGGAACACGGGTTCGAGCCCTGGTCCGGGAAGATCCCACATGCCATGGAGCGGCTGGGCCCGTGAGCCATGGCCGCTGAGCCTGCGCGTCCGGAGCCTGTGCTCCGCAACGGGAGAGGTCACAACAGTGAAAGGCCCGTGTACCGAAAAAAAAAAAAATATATATATATATATATATAGAGAGAGAGAGAGAGAGAGAGAGACAGACAGACAGACAGACAGACAGAGAGAATAAAAATTTATTAAAAATATTTTATCACTAAAAAGTGCCAAGATAATTACAATAGTAACATCAAAGATCACTGATCACAGATCACCATAGCATAATAATAACAAAAAAGTTTGAAATACTACAAGAATTACCAAAATGTGACACAGAGACATGAAGCGAGCAAATGCTATTGGAAAAATGGCACCAATAGACTTGCTTGATGCCGGGTTGCCACAAACCTTCAGTTTGTAAAAAACACAATATCTGTGAAGCACAATAAAGTGAAGTGCAATAAAAAATAAAATGATATATATATGTATATATGTACATATCTATCTATCTCTATATATGTATATATATCTTGCTCAGTTAAAGCAGGAGAAGGACCCCGAGCACCCAGGCCCTGGCCGTTCCCTTTTTCCTGAGGCATCCTTACCAAGCCTTAGCTCTGGGGAGCCCTGTTTGTAAGCCACCAGTCTGCTCCATGGACAACATGCTGCAATATTTAGTATGTCATTTTGATGCAAAAAATAAGGAAGTGAGATGGTTTCTTATGACCTTTTGGACAATTTGCGAACTATTGGTGGAATGCTGAAGAATGAAATGCTAAAGAATTCACTAGTATCTACAGAAAAGAACTGCGAACAAAAACAAGTCTTATTTACTCTTCTATTATAAAAGATAATCATTGTGAGTTTTAGTAACAATTTGGTCTTAAATATTAACTGTGATGGAATGTCACAGTTAAACGTGGGTCCTTTTTTTTTTGCGGTACAAGGGCCTCTCACTGCTGTGGCCTCTCCCGTTGTGGAGCACAGGCTCCGGACGCGCAGGCTCAGCGGCCACGGCTCACGGGCCCAGCCGCTCCACGGCATGTGGGATCTTCCCGGATCGGGGCACAAACCCGTGTCCCCTGCATCGGCAGGCGGACTCTCAACCACTGCACCACCAGGGAAGCCCAAACATGGGTCCTTGATGTGAAATGTACAAGAAAAAAATTCAAAAGTCACGTTGGAACAGAGTTTTAACCGATAACTGACACAACATCTGTATCAGCTGCCTCTGTCTCCCCCACACCAGTGAATTCCCCATTCCTCAAAATGCCTCCACTTTCCGGTCTCCCTCCTTTCACGTTTAACCCTCTTTCTTCTCAACTCCCAACTCCATGAAGCCTCTTGTAACCTACCTAGTCCAAACCTTGTAGCACTATGTCAAGCCCAGGCTGCTCTGAGTTAGGATGTGGGCCTGGCTCCCCCAGGGAGGGGATAACGTGGTGTCTGAATAACTTTGCACTTAATGGTCAGCCTACACTAGGGCAGTGGCACCAAGTAACTGCCACCGTTATGCTCTAATTCTGCCTGGTACCTAACACAGTGCCAGCTTCTAAAATAATTCAAACTTTTACGGCCGTGTTGGTATAAATCAAATATATTAATATCATATATTAAAACATCTTCAGACCTAAAATTAATTTTTTTCTTCTGATTAAAAAAAAAACTGAAGCATTTTTTTAAGCCTCCCAAACTTCTGCGGGGCCTTGGCACTCGGCAGGTATATAAGGCTACTGCTTGCTAGCTATGTGGACTGGGCAATTTACTTAACTTCTCTGGGTTTAGTTTTCTCATTTGTAAAATGAGGATAATAATAGGACCCAATTTGCAAAATTAAACGTTACCTATTACTTGTTTTGCACAGTTAAAAATTGGGAAGCACAAAGGATAAAATCTTAATTTCTTCTTGTGCTCTGATCCAACCTCAAATCTAGTGTTTCACTGTACTCTTGGCAAAAACAGACTTCCTATTTCAAAGGAAAAGCACCACAGAAAACAAATGAAACCAAACCAAAAGCCCTTTCTGAGACATCCAAGCACTCTTGCCAAGCACCAACTTGATGAGTCCACAGTAAATGAATCAGAGACACACGATTTAGATTTCCCTCTCAAAGTCCCAAGAGGGAAACAGGAAGGCGAGGATTTCAGAGAGCTCCTGGCTGTGCCAGCCCCACCCCACCAGCTGAGTGAGAGCTCAGAGCGTCCAAGAGCCCCTCAGACATCCTTCCCCTGGGCTCAACTCACATTTCTCATTTGAATGTGTCCTGCCCCAGAGAGTAGATGCCATCGAGGGGCCCTGACAAGAAACCAGATAGTAAGCACGGCACCCCAAACCCACTATTTGGTTATTGCTTAACCCTCCACCTCTATTCCATTCATTTCTAGCTGCTGACAGGTAGGATTTCTAAGAAAGATTTGGGGGGTGGAGGTGGTGGATTGGCTCTCTGTGGATGATGTTTTCCAGGAAACTCAGCTAGCTTCCTGAGAGATGTCATACACTGGAACGTTCCCAGGGGCTGGCAGGGGAACTCTGGAATGACTCAAGTGAGGACCTGAACCAGGAAAGGGTGGGCTATGGCCTAAAACCACACTCTCCTCTCACTTTGTCAAACTGCGTCCATTTTACTTACAGCTTTATCCCCTACCCCAATAACCAGGAAGACTTCCTAGATGAACTAGAAGCCATTTCCACCCCAGGTCACGCTCACACCTCCAACACCTCATTTGCATATGCCGTTAGATTTTATTGACAGCTGAGTGATCTGTGAATAGCTTCAGCAGGGTCCACTAATGGAATCTAATCAGTTGGATCGCAGCTTTTAAAAAGGTCTGCTCGAGGGCTTCCCTGGTGGCGCAGTGGTTGAGAGTCCGCCTGCTGATGCAGGGGACACGGGTTCGTGCCCCGGTCCGGGAGGATCCCACATGCCACGGAGCGGCTGGGCCCGTGAGCCACGGCCGCTGAGCCTGCGCATCCGGAGCCTCTGTTCCGCAACAGGAGAGGCCACAACGGTGAGAGGCCCTTGTACTGCAAAAAAAAAAAAAAAAAAAAAAAGATCTGCTCGAGATCCAGTTTGGTTGAGCCCCTCCAGAGCCAATTTGTCAAAAAGTCAGTCAATACACATGGAGTGATCATGCACTGCTAGCAAGGGCTTTTGCCAAGCACTGGTTAGTGCAAGACAGAGATAGATGTTAAAGAAAGACCTGACCGTGACTCCTAGAGATGGAGAAGTCAGGAAAAATATAAACGGAAGCCACAAAGAACTCCAGACACAAACATCTACAACCTGACTTGTTAACCTGTGTGGTCATGCCCAGCAGAGGCAAGTGTTCCACACTGTCTTAATCTGGCTAAGGGTCTAGAGGCAGCTTCTTCCTCTCTGCCCAAGCAGGCCTTTATATGGAGCACACAGTATCTTCAATCCTAAGTGGAAACTAAACAAGTTTGGCACTACCGCTCACCCGCTCTAGACATCCCCCCAGCCTCAGGAAGCAGGAGGGGCTTCCTGCCTAGAGGAGAGTAAAAGGCTCTCATCACTCAAAACTGGGCACCACGCATCCCACAGCAGAGAAGGGGAGCACTCAGCAGTTGCATCAGCAGATCCGCGTACGAACCCACCACCTGGAGAAGAGGGCCTGTGCTGGGCGCTTTGGAGCACAGAGATATATAAGACAGCCCTCTGGCCTTGGGACATCCTATATGAAGAGTCAACCAAAAGCACGAGGCTGTCTGCGTTCAATGCCAAATGACTGATGTGCACAGTGTATCAGAGGAAAAGAAATAGTAATGGTAACATTTATTGAGCGCTTCCTGTGTGTCAGAGTGCTATTCTAAATGGTTTATATATATTTAGTTTTTCCAACAACCCGTAAGGTGGTTACTAGTATTATTCTCATTTCATTGATGAGAAAAGTGAGGCTCAAGGAGATTAAAGGATTCGCTTGGTGTCACATGATTTTTAATGGTAGGTAGACCCAGGATTTGAACTCAAAATTCCACTCGCCCAAGCGTGTTTTTCTTAAGAGATGGGAAAGGACTCTGGGAATGAGAGGTGACAGAAGGTACAAGACTCTGACTCCTATTTTTGTTACTTATTTTTGATATAGAGAGGGAAATTCAATGGCTGAGTTTTAAAGTAGGAGCATGCCTTAACAGTCGAGAGATCATTTTTGATGTTTAGTTTTGCCATATTTAAAATCCTCAACTTGTGAGCATGCTTTTAAATTATATATTCAATATCTTGTAATAATTCAATATATATATATGAATCACTTTGCTGTACACCTGAAACAAACACGATATTTTAAATCAACTATATTTCAATTATAAAAAAATTATAAAGTGCGAGAGCAGTGGGCTGGGACTGGCTGGCTGGGCAGGGGAGGAGCTGAGGGGGAAAGAGGAAGGGAGGGCCGGGAGGGAGAAGCAGCTCTCCTGGGGGCTGCCTGCGTGTCGCTGCGGAGTCCCAGGCTTGCCTCTGGATCCTGCGCTCCCTGATGCGGCCTCCGTGTCACAGCCGGGAAGGAGGATGGAGGGGAGAGGGATTACCGGTGGGGTGGGCGTGGGAGAGCGTCCTCAACAGCGTCTTTCTAACCCCCTCGGGGTCGAGTCCTTCGCGAGGCAGCTCTCTTATCCTGGTGGGTCCCGTCCCGCAAGGGTCCCGGGTCCTGACCCTCGGTCCTCGGAGACGGTGTCAGGCAGGACCCAGAGTCTCCTGAACCACAGCGCCATCGTGTGGCCGCTGACAGGTGCCTCTGGGGCTCCTCTGGCTCAGGTATCCCGCGCTCTACCCACCTGTACTGGTGGGTTTCAGGTAGCTGTCTTCTGGGGGCAGGGAGCCGAGAAAGTGGGCCTGCCTGCCGAGGCCGGAACCAGATTTGCCTGGCTCTGAGAACTGGGTTCTCAGAGCGTAGCATATTGGAAGGAATGATCATTAGAGCTGGGCAGGCCAGAGCCCTGCTCCCCTTACTTATGAGCTTTCGTCCCTGAGCTTCTTGGGGCCTCAGTTTTCTCATCTGTTAAAGGGGCATAATAATACCTGGTGGAAGATAAATTGCAAAGCCTCTAGAACAGTTCCTGCAAGCGGTAGGAGCTCAATGTGTCATTGATGGTGCCGTAATCCTCAGACACCCCAACAGGTCTCAGTGCCGCTGAGACTCATGCTTGGCAGATGGCAGGTGTTCTGGGTGCATTGCAAACCACTAGGAATGCCTTCTTAGTGCCAGCTTAATAGTGGGATAGCCCCAGGGCTAAATATTTCCCTATTTTCATAAAAGATAACAGTCCAGTTGGTCTTGCAAACCACATAGGAACAGCTGGCTAATCTGTTCACCAGCCCAGGGGAATGCTCCATCTTCACCATTTACTTCTGCCTCCCACGTCTGCCTGAGGGAAGCCCTCTGGGAACGAACACATCCCACTTCTGAGAGGCACTGCAGTAGGGAGGGGGAGGCAATAATGCAGGGAATCGCACAGACCCAGAGTTCACTTGCCGGGTGAAGACCTGGGGCAAGTCACTAACTTCTCCAAACCCCTGTTTCTCATCTGTAAGTCAGACATCTCAGCTCCCAATTCCTTAGGCTTTGTGGAATTAAAGGAGGTATTCATGTAAAACACTTAGTACACTGCATTTAGTATGTATTAGCATCACCAGAGAACTTATTAAAGTACTAGTCACTGGGCCCCACCCGGAGTTTCTGAATCAGTATGTCTGGGGTGAGGCTCAAGAATGTGCATTTCTTTTTTTTTTTTTTTTTTCCGTGGTACGCGGGCGCCTCTCACCGCTGTGGCCTCTCCCGCTGTGGAGCACAGGCTCTGGACGCGCAGGCTCAGCGGCCATGGCTCACAGGCCCAAACGCTCCGTGGCATGTGGGATCTTCCCAGACAGGGGCACGAACCCGCGTCCCCTGCATCGGCAGGAGGACTCTCAACCACTGCGCCACCAGGGAAGCCCAGCACCTTCTGTTTCATGTTCCTTCATTTATATTTATTCATTCTGTAAACACTAGTCAGGAACCCAGAATGTGCTGGGCCCTGGGAGCACAGGCCTGGGTGAGGAAGATAGACTTGAAGGGGGAATGACTGAAGGTGTGTGACCTCCCACCCATCCCCCCCTCTCCTCATCAGGCTCTGATTGGCGGGGGGTGGATGAGTCAGAGCTTCCCTCCAGGCTCCTGAGGCTCACCCCCTTTCTCATGGGGTCACAGAAAAGGCCTGATGAAGGAGAAGTTTTTGAGGTTAATTGCGCTGAACTTGCCTCCTGAAGGGATGTGGGATGGGGATGGAGGAAGCATGGAAGATAGTGCCCGGGGGACCAAGAGAAGGTACCACTGACAGCTGCTGCCATAGAACTGGCTTGGAAGGGGAGGAGATCAACTTGATTTCAGTTTGTTTTCTTGAGTTTTTTTTCTTTTAGAAGACGAAAAGGGAGTCAAGAAGCCCAGTGTGGGGATACTGGGGGATAAAAGTGAGGACGGAGAAAGGGTAAATGCTTCCTTGGCCCCAGCTCCCTCGAGCCTTCCTTCCCTGTTTCTCTGTCTCCATCATCTCCCCTCTTCCTCTGGCCATCCTGTCTACCCTCTTGTCTCTTCAGTGCCTCTCCATCCCAGACTACCTCTGAAGCTCCAGAGGAATAACTGAAAAGTACAGTGACTGCCAAAATTGCTCCCCCGACCCTGGCTCCACCTCTGCATCTGCTGTCCAGATTTTGCTTCAGAGTTCTGCCCATCACTCACAACCAGAAAAGAAGTATTGATTAGAAAAGAAAAAGAAGTTGGGAATTTGAGTTGGAAAGTGCAAGAAGGAGCAAGGGATCTCTTTCACATTCAGGTAACGGCACTGTGGCTAGTGAGCTGTAGTGGGACATCAATACCAACTCCAAACCCCATTCAAATCCTGCTGAATTGAGGTCTGATTAAAGGCTAACTGATGGATGGTGACAGTGAGTGACTTGAATAAGGGTATTCGATAAAGACTAGTTCTTCTCTCCCTTTCCTCCTCCAAATTTCCTGGAGGTCCCAGGACATTCCTAAGACCCTCCCCACTGTCATCTCTGTGGCCGTGGACTAGCTTCTAACCTCTTGTCCAATTGCCAGAGCCTAGAGGTGGTTGGGAGCTTTGGAGTAACGAGCCTGGGCTCTTACTAGCTGTGGGAACTTGGGAAGTACTTAACTTCTCACAGTCTCAGTTTCCTCATCTGTAAAAGGGGGATAATAATATCTACCCAACGGGATGCTGTGAGGATTAAATGAGATAATGAGTGTGAAGGGCTTAACATGGTACCCAGAAGAGAGTATGTTCTCAATATGTGTCAGTCAATAATAATTCCAATAATATCTCTACTTGGACAACCTACAAGTACCTTACACTCAGTATTTCTTCCCCACAAACCAGCTCCCTGGCCTCACTTTCTAGTTCCCTTACTGGAGTTAGCATTCCTCCTACATGTCCTTGGTGGTCTGGTCACCTGGATTCTATTCTGTTCCTTCCTTGCGTGAACTTTCTACCATCTCCTCGTGCCCAAGTTCAGCCTTTCGTTATGTTTTCCCTGGGCTTCCTGACATCAGTGCTCCTGTTCAATCCCTCTCCACAGAGCCACCAGATTTAGCTTTTGGATTATGACACTCTCTTCCTCAGGAACCTCCAGTGACTCCCCAGTGGCCACTACTAATGTAACTACACACTCCTCACCCTGACGGTTCAGGTCCTCCACACTATGGCCTGACGCATCCCACCGCCCTCCTCCCTGCCCTTTCCCTCTCTCAACTCTTCCCCTTGGATGGGACATCACTGTCCCCACCACCCTCTTGCTCCCCAGGGTATGCTCTGTCAGCAGAACAGATTGTAGAGACTATCCTAGGTAAAAAAAAAAAGGAATCTTTTGATGCTACCCTCAACCCACCAATACACTGGTCCACTCAGTCCAGGTTCTCCAGAGGAACAGATTTATATATAGAATGTATGTATAGATACATGAATTGGCTCATGCAATTATGGAAGCTGGCAACTCAGAAATCTGCTGAGCTGGCAGGCTGAAGACCCAGGAGCACCAATGCTAGATCCAGTCTGAAGGCCATCTGCTGTAGACTCAGGATAAGCCAATGTTGCAGATGAAATCCGAAGGCAGTCAGTTGGAGAATTCTCTCTTACTTGAGAGAGGCTGGTCTTTTGCTCTATTCAGGCCTTCAACTGATTGGATGAGGCCCACCCACATTATGAAGGGCAATCTGCTTTGCTGAAAGTCTACCAATTAAAATGTTAAACTCATTCAAAAACACCCTCACAGAAACACCCAGAATAATGTTTGATCAGATATCTGGGCATCCTGTGGCTGAGCCAAGTTGACTCATAAAATTAACCATCACCCCACTCATAATCCTCGCAATGTCTGCCCTCTTGAAAGGATCATAAAAAAAAAAAGTCATCCACCTTGAAGAGTTCTATGGGGCATTTTGCATCCCAGAAATATTTACACTGTATCTCTAATTGTGGGATTTCAGCACTGATTTCCCACGCAGAGGAAGTACGATTTTGAGTGGGGTGTAGGGGTCTTTCGGAAGCCTGTGAAGAAATCACAGCACACTGGCATTTCAGCCCGCTGGCTGCTGTCCATGGCTGACACTCCTGCTAGGCTTGGTTCACTCTTCTGCAGCTTTGCAGATAGTATGTACACAAGTTAATTTCTAGCCTTTCCTCAGGCTCTCTTTGGTCCAAGCACAGCTGTAAGAAAAATTGTGAAGTAGAGCAAAATACAGGGCATGAAACCAACCAGAAACCACAAAGAGTACTCATCCGTGAGAGGAAGAGGACCTCATTGCCAGGCCAGCGGAGAAACAAGAGATCCCTGGGCTACAGGAGCTGGGAAGTGGAGCCCAGGGTGAAGGGGTGTGTGTGTGTGTGTGTGTGTGTGTGTGTGTGTGTGTGTGTGTATGCATGGGTGCCTGTGAGTGTGTGTGTGCATGGGTGCCTGTGAGTGTATGGGTGCCTGTGAGTGTATGTGTGTGTGTGT
>NW_021703774.1:39280777-39359889 GCF_005190385.1 Monodon monoceros | reverse complement strand
TAGTGGTGATGGTTACACAGTAATGTGAATGCACTGAATGCCACTGAATTGTACACTCTAAAATTACAGTGGTGAATTTTATCACAATCACACACACACACACACACACACACAGAGTCCTGCTCAGAACCTTTATAGTTAAAAAACATAGCTTCCAGCTTTAGAGAGGTCACCTGTGTGACCTTGGACATTCTACCTAGCTCTCCCCTTCATCTATAAATTGGGGATAATAACAGTTGCTGGTGAGGATTAAATGAGATAATGCATGTAAAGTATTGAGCATATTGTCTCACTCAATAAATGTCAGCTATTATTGGCATTAGTTTCAACTGGCCCTTTAAGCTTCAGTGTGAATTCCTTCCTGACAGCAGTTTTCGGTAAGACAAATAGAGAAGCTTCTGGGGTTAGAGCCACCATGAGAACTCAGAAGGATCCTCATTGGGCAAACCTGGCCTCCTCTGAGGTTTTTTCTCAGGCAAATCCATGAAAACACTTTACTCTACGGAGAAACTGCTTGAACACAACCAAAGAGTATGGGATGCAGAAGAGAGGAAAAGCTTGGTATGGGTTTGGGTTTCAGGATTTCTTTAAAGCCCGTGGGAGAAATTCAGATAAAGATGGAAAATAGCATTTTAGCTCCTGGCAGAAAGTGGAAGTTTCAACTCCGGAACCCCTGTCCTGGACCAGAACCCTTTACAGCTCTTTATTCTGAAGTAGGTGTCAGGCCAGATCTCAGGGAAAGGCCAGGGGACAGGATGAGGGCGGGAGATAGGAGGGAGGGTGGGCTGTCCATGCCCTGCCACTGTGACATCACAACCCCAGCAGGTGGTGGCCCAAGGAAAAGACCTTGTCAAACCAGGTGTCTGACTCTGGCAGAGATCCCATCCAAGTTTATTCTTTCAGAGCCCCAGTTTCCCTCTCTGTCGAACGTGAAAGTAGATGAACTAAGCAAATTGATGGTAAATACTTATTAATCCTTTCTTTTTAAAGTATGGAAACATAAACTTGGTTACAGAAAAGAAAACTATTTTTAATGCATTTGTTAAGAGAACTTACAGTTCCACTGATGATTTACATGCGTTTCTCAGATCAATGTTTCTTGCCATCGCCACTTCCCCCTTCCTTCCTCTCTAATTCGTTGTTGTCCATGGCAGCTTTAAAACTGTCTTAAGTTTCATAACGGCTGATTGGTGGCTCATCCAGAAGGTAAATGCAAGGAAATTCATCCCCCTCCACCAAGACAAGGAAGATAGATTATCTCCTGAAAGAAGTGGTAAATGGTACTTCCCCCAGATGCTCTGTGCCGTTTAGGAACTGCCCCTGATATGTAGTTAAAGCAGCAAAATTAGGATGCCTGTGTCACAGGTGATAGTTTAAAGGAACTATACATGAGTTCAAAGGAGCAGGCATGCTTCATGTGCATGAACATTCAAGGAAGCGAGGATGTCTCTGAAAAATGGCATTGGTGGCAGAGTAGCCAGTTTTTATTCCCAGCCTGTGAGTGTTACATATGTGCACAGGGAAAGAGCAAGGGACCCTGGTTCTGTTCCAGACCTAAGGAATCATATGCTCTGGAGATTCCAGAAAATTAGGTGGACTGTTTTCTTTGAATTATCACACCTATCCTGTCTAAAGTTATATTCTCTCTTCCTCCCCATCCTCACTGCCATTCTTTTCCAAATTTGAAATACCTGTTTGCAACAATGAGACACAAACTTGGACCTTATAAGAGATGTAATTCAAGTGAACACGAGGAGTTCTGTGACAGATTGTAAGGTTCAAGTTGAGCAACAGGTATACATTTTAGGCTTTTGTGTATTCAGAGAAACTGGTAGTTGAGGTATTCAGATTTTATATCAACATTCTATCTTTTGGGCTTCCCTGGTGGCGCAGTGGTTGAGAGTCTGCCTGCTGATGCAGGGGACGCGGGTTCATGCCCTGGTCCGGGAAGATCCCACATGCCGCAGAGCGGCTGGGCCTGTGAGCCATGGCCGCTGAGCCTGCACATCCGGAGCCTGTGCTCCACAACGGGAGAGGCCCCAGCAGTGAGAGGCCCGCGTACCGCAAAAAAAAAATTCTATCTTTTTAAAATAAATTTATTTTATTTTATTTTTGGCTGTGTTGGGTCTTTGTTGCTCTGCACAGGCTTTCTCTAGTTGCGGTGAGCGGGGGCTACTCTTCATTGTGGTGCACAGGCTTCTCACTGCAGTGGCTTCTCTTGTTGCGGAGCACGGGCTCTAGGCACACAGGCTTCAGTAGTTGTGGCATGCGGGCTCAGTAGTTGTGGCGCACGGGCTTAGTTGCTCCATGGCATGTGGGATCTTCCCGGACCAGGGCTCGAACCCGTGTCCCCTGCGTTGGCAGGCGGATTCTTAACCACTGCGCCACCAGGGAAGCCCCCAAAATTCTATCTTAATACCAAACAATCTAAAGGGTATGCTTGCTGTTGTGTCCTAGGGTTTGTCAATGAGAAATTGAGCATCAGAAACCACAGACTGAGGAACAGGATTGAAAGTCAAAAATCCCACCTAGTGGCACCCCAGAGAACAAAGAACAACACCTGCAGAATATTTAAAGCCGAGACCACCCCCTACACCACCATCTCCAAAGAAGAGGGGAGGGGAATGGTTAGATCTCAACAAACAACCAATTTAAAAGAACACAAACCAGCACAACACTTAAGTTCACCATGTCTTGGTTCCAATATTTATTCTATTGACAGGTTAGGAATACTAGGATAAATAAGTAATATCTTCTTTTACAGAAAATTGTAATGATACTACTGAGTAGGATTAAACACTCTGAGGATTTCACAGAAACATCAGAATTTAAACAGACAGTAGCCAGAGTCCTCGTGGCCAGCGTGAGTGACTGTCTCACAGCTATAAATGCTCTGGGCCCAATTTCTACAAACATCTGCATGACAGAAACAATGCCATTAACGTCTAATAATGCTAAAGCCTAGGCATCACCTGGCTTCAAATGCATCTCCACTGATTTTGGTTTTCAACCACAAGAAAAGGAAAATGGAATATTCTTTGGCTCTTCCGGCCTAGAAAAAATTCCTGACCTAAGTCACTGAGCAGAGAATCCTAACCCTTCGGAAGCTGGACTCTGTTTCTGCTTTCTTCCTGTGACATTATAACTGAGTTTGCAACAGAGGACGTGCGTTAATGCTTGGGTGCCAAGGGGAAGAGGGCTTTTCTGTTGGCACAAAACTGCAGTCAGTCCAGGCTGGCACAATTCTGTTCTCCTGGGGCTGACAACCTCTTCTGGCCACCTGAATACTTTGCAAGACACTGCATGTGCTGATATGATAGACACACCACCACCCCCCGCCCCCGCAAATTCTCAGAAACCAGATCTGAGGAAAGTCATGAGAAAGTCACAGTGGTGGCGTGTGGCGCACACGTCAGAAGAGCACAACGCCTAGTTTTGAAACGAACGCCTTGCACGCGGTAATTCCTGTGCGGAACAGCATATTTGCTAGAAAGCACAACCCTAGCCATCGCACAGCTTCACAAAATGCCATTCTCACTCCATGTCCCCTACAAGTGACAGTGGCAGCGGCAGCAGAGGAGGTGGCCCCACCCCACCCACCCAAGGTACAGATGATGCTTCTGCATGAATCCTAATGGTGGGAGGCCTGGTTTTTGCAGCATCCAGATGAAAGGCAGGCAGGACCCTAACCAGGGGCCATCTGGAGAATCCAAGGAAGGCCAAGATGTTAAGGCCTAAATTCTGGAGTTGAGGAAAAAGATGCCCTTGTTGCCCTGGTCCAAAGTCCACTCTGGGGTAGAGTGGAAAGTCACCAAGGGCCCTCCCACCTTGATGGTTCTTTGCTGCTGGGATTCAAGAGGTGCACAGGAAGTCAGATCTCCAATGGCTTCAGGGTTTCGGATGTAAAAGGAGGATTCGATGAGGACTCCGCAGTTGCCCCATACCACGGCTGCTTAGCTCTGCAATGTTCCCTCTTTTATCTGTTGGATAAAAAGGTTTCTCTCATCTTCTGGAGTCCTCCCGTTCTGAGCCCGGACAATGCATGTGGGCCGGTGCAGGTTGAGCATGTATATCAAATGCTGCTTCTCATTCTTGAGCTCCTCAATTTGGGCCTTCAGTTCGGCATTCACACTCTCCAGCTTCTCTGACTCCTGGGGGACAAGCAGCAGAAGGATTAGGAAGGGAAGCCACGGGCCAGTGAGGAACGGGGTGGCCTGTTGGTGGCCCCTGGGTGGCAAGGGGTAACCGCTGGGACACGTCGGGGCTCATCAAGCTGGAAATGGCCGCTGGCTCCCTGCTACAGTGCCCCACAAAGCCGGGACAGAAGCATTAGGTTTGGGAGAATCCAGAGCCTGGAGAAGCCTTTGAACTTGGAGGCTCCTTCAGAGAGGCCTTGAGTTTCCACTCAAGGTTGAGGCAGGTTGTGACCCTAATAGTAACAAAACAGCAATAGAAGCAATGGCAAAGAGATCTCCTTTACACAAGTACAACAGCCCATGGGCAGGTGTTCTGGACCTGAAAGGGCCTTGGGGACTGGAAGGCAATCCAGACTCATGGTGCTTAGTCTTCTGTGAGTCACTGATTTCACTGAGAAGCTCATCTCCCCAGAAAGAATGTACATAGCAATAAACAAAATGTCTTAATTTTCACTGACCCCCTGAAGCAATTGACAGAACCCTTGGGGACCTGTGGAACCTGGGTGAAGACTCTGCCCTGGCCTGTCTACACTTGGGAGAGGAGACACAGCCACTGGAAAGACTGCATCACGGCCTGCTCCAGCTGCCCGCAGATGCCGTTGCCACTGGCGCTTCTCCCTTCTGGAAGGGGAGCCGGCTGAATGCAGCTGGGAGCACAGATTATTGGATGCACCAAAGAGAAGGGCTGCAGAGTTAAGAACGAGAGAGAAAAGCAAAGAAAGTGTAACCTCTGCCTGTAGATTAAGGAAATAGCTTGTTTGAAGAGATTAATTAAAGGCTTTTCACAGTGAGCCAGATGAGAGGTGGCAGCTTTCTTTCCTGAGGAAAATGGGCGACTGAAGCCTCTTTCACTGGACTGACGTATCCCGTACCCGGAGGCTTCTGGACGTGTATGGACCGGCCGAGGGGGAATATGGGCACCAGATGATCTTGTGGTTTTTAATTCACACACCTGCTTCTTACACACCCAAAGTCACATTCATTGTGCTAACAGCTTTGCTACTTTGTCGTTCTGCAACTGGCATTTCTGCTACCAGCTACAATGCCCTTCCTGGGAAAGCACTTCTGGGCGGGGGCTTTCAAACTCCCCTTCCTCACGTGACGTGAGGTTGGCGGGGGACAGGCGTGAGCAAGAGGAAGGAGCAAGGCACACAGGCACTCACCTTCTGCAGGCACTCTGTCTTCTCCTTCTTCTTGTTTCGGCACTTGGCAGCTGCAATCTTATTTCTTTCCCGTCGCCTCTTTTTCCTTTCATCTTCTTCAGGGGCTACCTGTAAAATTCAAGAGGCACAAGCTTAATGGGAGGCTAGAAATTCAATCCACCTCAAATACACTGCCTTTTATTTCCAGCTAAAACTGACAAACCGGGGCAGCCCTAAAGAATTTGGGAGAAGTAAAGCCCTAGACTTTTGCATGCAACCTCTACACACACACACACACACACACACACACACACACACACACACACACACTCTCAAGAATGAATAATGAAAAATCAAAGAACAGTTAAAGTTATATTGGCAATATTAGTAAATTAAATTTATTTTACTTTTAAAAAACATTTGGATTTTAAAATAGGAGTTTGATATTCAAAGTGATAACTATTGGTTATCAACTAGAGCAAGAAACAGATTTTGTTCAGTAAATATGTCCTTTCCCCTAGAACCAGGAATGACCTCAGGAATATCACCTTGCCACCCATTCCCCCTGCCTCTTCTTCGATTCATCTCTATCTTCACCTGGAACATCATCATAGCACCTCCTTCCTAAATTCAGGAGAAGCCCGTGCAGCTCCTGGAGAAGAGGAACCCAAGCCTATTCCCCAACCAAAGTGGCGTTATCAGCCCATGGCTTGGTGCCACCTGTGGGTGGAGAACTAGAACCATCCATTGATTCATCCAACAAGTTGATATTGATCTCTTCCTCTGTGCCCCACCCTGAGCCAGCCCTGCGATCCTCAGAGAACAAAACCCTGTCCTGCTTTACCATCTGGTCTTCTGTGAAGTTCACTCTGATCCTGACTTTGCCTAAGGACTAATGGGGAGCCAGCAAAGTCTGGCTGCTGGACTTGGCTCAGAGACCAGAGTCCAGCGGGAGTGAAGCACTCACAGTGAGCAGAGTGGGTGATGGTTTAGGCCACTAATGTCAGAACTTTGTCATGTCACTTGTCACTGCTCCAGACAGCAGGAAAGGCCATGGGAGCCTCACCGCAAATCAAAGAGATCCTGGGACGCCACGATCACCTCACCTCTGACTTTGGATTAGATGACACTGACTTAAGGTTGGGCTGAGATGGAGGCTTTACAACATAGGGAAAAAAAGCCCAAGGGGGAAATACGATGAGAGGCGTTTCTACCTTTTATGTCTTGGATCCTAGAACCACATAGGCGGACATTGGGTTTAGACTAAACTACCTTTGAATCTCAGCTTCACTGCCTATTAGCTGTGAGACCTTGTGCAAGTTACTATGCTCTTTTGAGCCTCAGTTTCCTCATTTGTAAAATGGGATCAATAATCTTACCTACCCAATAGGGTTGTGATGAGGGTCAAATTAGTTAATCTATGTAAAGCCCTCTGCACAGGGTTTAGGTGCTATGGAAGCTTTAGTTATTATCATCATTAACCTCATCATCAATGTCTTCATTAAGAATTCAGCAAGTCTAGAATTTCCTTTGCAACTAACTCTACAGATACTTTTGGACGGGGGGGAGGATTCAAAGTATTCTCATAAAAGGAAGTACTTGAAAGTAGAGCAAATCTCAGAGTCACAAACTGTCAGACATGGAAAAGCCTTTCTAAAGGCCATTTAGATCCATCCCCTCACTTTATTGATGTGCAAATGAGGCAGAGAGTGGCCAAAAGTAATGTGCCAAGGGAGGCCCAGGAATCACCAGCTCATGGTCAGCAGACCAGTAGGCTACAACACTGGATGTAAAACCCAGGCCTGTGGCTCCCGGTCCTGTGTCCTCTCTTGGCCACAGCTGCCTCATTCCACTGTGCTGCATTCCCAGAGGTGCCTGGGATCTGGGGAGGAGGCGTACGCTGCCCAGATACACAGGATGCCTGTGGGTTTCACAGGCTCAGTGCCTTAAGTTGAGAATTACAGCCACCAGGGAGACCAGAACATTCAGCTAGGTCATTTGGTGCATTCTCTTCCCAGTAGAAAAATCTACTTGTTAAACTGACCTAAGATCAGAAGGTCACTTGATGAACAAAAAAATCACAGTACATGAGTTGGATGACTTTAAGACTGCTTCCGTGAAGCTGGCTGCCTGCTTCTTGCTCTGGAGAACCCTCCAAATATCCCTTCAAAATGTTTTCCTTCCTTCCATGGCACCCCACTACTTCCACTGCATCCTGTAATTTCAAGATTTAATTAGAAAAAAAATTTTTAATTTTTTCCTTGAGTGTCCCATGTTCCCACCCTGCACTTTCCAGTATTGGACTGGGCACCAGTGACTTGCCCTGAGGTTAACTGGGGGTACAGCCAATGCCCCTAATGCTGCCTTAAGGATATAGCATCATATAGTAGTCCTGCCTACCATTCACTGAATGCTAACACTCAGCCAGGCCCTCTGCTAGACCCTTAACAAATGCCATCTCATTTAACCCTTAGATCAGTTCTATACAGGAGTCATTATTTACCCGCCCCCCTTTCATAGAATCATAAAGGTTCCTAACCAACTTCCTTCAAAACTCAGTTCTTTTCTGGCCAGGTCCACTACCTCTTGCCTAAAGGCAGTGACCATGCCAGTTAAGTGAGCTTGAAACACTCCCATCTTTCATCCATGAGGGGGAGGCCGACAAAACAGCTGAGACCTCAGCTCTGAAGTTCTTGAACCACCACAGCATTGCCAGCAAGCACCTCCCAAACTTCTCACCATGCCTGTTACTCCAGGTGTCTTATAAAAGGCTGCCGAGTGGAGAACAGCACAAGCGTCAGAGACAGAAGTGAACTTGGAGCAGAACCTGTACCGAGGCTGTGAGCATGGCCGACTGGTCCTTGCTCCACAGCCTGGCCACCTGGGTTCTCGTAGTGATGAAAACAATCACCACACTCTCTGCTTCTTCAGAACAACTGGACACAGAAGGTGATCTCATACAGACAGACTCATGGCTTTCAATACCATCCATACGCTGATGGCTTCCAACTCTGTATCTCTGGCCCCGACTCTCCTCTCAGCTCCAGACCCACGTATCCAACTGCCTCCTTCACACCTCCACTGGGGCATTGAACAGGATGGACGCCTGCTCTTGTCCCACCCAATGTCCTGCAGTCCCAACCTCAGCAGCAAATAGGCTCTCCATCTTTACTGCTGGCCAGGCCAGAAATTCTGGAGTCACCATTGACTCCTGTTCGGAGTCATACCCGATGTATGACTCCGGGAAATCAGCTGTACCATCAAGACAGATCCAGAAGCTGACAACTTCTTGGCACCTCACGGCCCTCAACCCGATGCAGACCCTCTCGTGTCGGTACCCTGCTTCTGCCCTCGCTCATACTGCCCATTCTCGACTCGACAGCCAGGGTAATCATTTAGGAATATCAGGTTAGACCATGTCGCTCCTCTGCTCAGAAACCCTCCCAGGGGCTCGCCACCTCACTCTGAGTACACGGCGTGTCTTTACAATAGCCTACAACACCCAACGTGATCTGGCCTCCACCCGTGAGCTCAGTGCCTGCCTCACTCCCCACCCCACACGTGACCCCAGCCACTTGGCCCTCCTTGCTACTGGTCCTGTGCCCTCAGCACGCCCCTCCCTCAGTGCCCTTATTCTTGATCTTTTGCCAGATACCCATATGGCCCTTATCCGCTCCTCCTTCGAGTCTCTGCTCAAAGGCCATTCTATCAGTGAAGCCTCCCCTGAACTCCTGGTTTAAAACAGCAACCCCACTCCTACCCCACTCCCCTGTCCCCCTTTGCTGCTTTATTTTTCTCCTTTGCCTGTCTGTCTTTTATGGATTTACTTATCTTGTGTGTTGTCTGTCTCCTCCCAGTGGAAGGTAAGCTCCCTGTGAGGGCAGTGATTTTGTTTTATTCATGGCCGAAGCCCCCTGCCTAGAGCATGCTGGCGCATGGTAGGTGTGCAATAAGTAAGTGCAGAAAGAAAGGGCACCCCTGGGAGAACCTACCTCGGCTTTGGTGACTGACATCTCGAGGGGTCTGCTGCTGACGGTGACTGACTCCAGCGCCGAGGACATCCGGTGGCAGAGGTGCTTGCTCTGGATGGCGAACCTCAGCTCTTCCTTGACAAAGGGTGTCAGGTTAGCAAAATCCTCAAACACCAGTGACCCAGGAGGGGACAGGCAGGGGACGATGGCAGAGGCACTGACTTCCGAGGCAGAGACCTGGCCTGGGTGTTGAAGCATCATTTTGCTGAAAGACACATCAAAACCCAAACTACTTCAGGGATTTGGGGGCATGGGATCAAGGACCCCCCGCACCTGCGACCTCCAATACCTGAGCCCCACCCCCAGAAGAAGGTCCCATTAGCACTCGGCCTTCTGCTTTGTTTTCATTTCACACCATCCTCATCTTGAGTAAAACAGGTTCTTAAAATACACAGCTCAGTGATGTGGATAAAATGCCTAGTTGAAGTTTATAAGGGGTGGCATTTCAGGCTATTCTGAATTCACAAGAGCTATTAGTATTGGCTGGTGTGCATATATGCAAATGTAGCCTCAAACAGTCCTGAAAGAGGAAGAGCGTTAAAAAAAAAAAATCAGTGAGACTATTATGTAACCCCATTTGCAGTCTCCTTTTCAAAAAACAAGAAAGAAAAACTTGGAAGGTATCTGAAATCAAGTTAAATCTATCAGTGAGTGGAAGTAAAAGCAAGGAGTGGGGGACCTTTGAATTTAGCAAATATATCTCTGAAGCTTCCCCCTTGAGAAGTTGGATCCAAGTCTTTGAGAATGAGGACAGTAACTGTAGCAGGTGCATTTCTTCGCCCCAGTTTGGCTGGGGTGTGGGAATTCAGGTCACAAGGGACTAGAGTAGCCCTTTCTTAAGGTAAAGGTTGGTGAAGCAAAAGACCTCAGAGTAAAGAAAAGTGAGGAGCTCAGAATTTGGACCTCTTTTGGGGAGTGTTGTTCAGCCCTGTGATGTTTGGAAGGGCTTGGGCTGGGCTCAGAGGGGGCCTGGGACTGGCTCTGGCACTAAGGAGTGGTGTGACCCGAGCTCTCTGAGTCTCAGCCTTTATGTGACAAATGTCTGGGAAATCCTACAGCACCGGGATGGAGTCTCCACTGTTGCTCTTTCCAGAGCCTGACCCAGCCCCTGGCACCGGCTTCTCCCAATGCCTGCTGACTGCTGGAGACTATCCGACTGAATACATGAAATGAGGAAGGGGCGGTTAAATCAAATGGCCTCTGAGGTCCCATCTACCCCCTATCCTTCTACAGCCCAGGATAGACAAAGGGACAAAAAAAAAAGCAAGCAAGAAAGGGCAGAAATAGTAATGGTTCCATGGTCCCAGTTTGGAATAGCCCTCCATAAATCTCTTCCTGCTGTATACTCCCTCCAGCAGTGGCCATCCCGCCTCATCCCTGCTTTCAGTTCTCCAGGGGCGATGAATGTGGGGATTCTCAGGGCAGGCGGTCCCCTTGGAGCATCCGTCTCAATCTGGGGACCTGAGGTCATTAGCTAAATCCAGACAGAAAAGAAGCCCTTTGGCAAGTCGCTAACATTTCACAAGTGCCTCCTTCATTCCAGAAACCTTATGTGCCTTATCTCACTTAATCTTCATGAGAACCCAGTTAGGTCCTAGTCCCATTTTATGGATGAAGTAACTAAAATTTAGACAAGCTAAATAATTTGCCCAAAGTCATATAGTATGAGGCAGCGTCAGGATTTGGAATTAAGTTTGACTCCAGAACTCATGCCCTTAATTTACAGAACACAGAATATTATTCTAAATTGTAAAAGCAAACAAAAAGCCAGAGCAAACTTTTCTTGAGGGTTGGGAGTAGGCATGGGGATGGGTGAGGGTCCTGGAACTGAAGTGATGGAAGGGAGACTAAGCAAAGAGCCATGGGGAAAATGTGAATTCTGTATTGAATTCCTGAGCTTTCTCTGCCTGGGTGCACACTCAGATTGCTGCCTGCATTCAGGAATTCCCAGTCTGGGGTCAGAACATCAAGATTTGAGGCTCACTTCCTTATGCGTCATCATCTTACCTCCCGGAGCCTTCTCTCTCGTCTGTAAAAGAAGTCTAAAAAGAATCACCCTATTTTCCCAGAGTTGTGCAAGGCATTGAAGAAATAATACCTGAATATGCCCTGAAAAATATAATGCAACTAGGAAATATGTTATTATTGGGCCTCCCAGAGATCTGTCCAGCCCAGGGCTGGCTCTCCAACAGATGCTCTGTGGGGTCCAGGTGGGTGGGTGGTTGGTCACTGTCTTTGATCTCAGACACTTCTGAATACAACACCCTGAATTCTACATCCCCCTTAAGATCCAAGATACACTGATGGTGGCAAGAATTCCAGGCCAATGAACACCACCATTGTTGACTCTTCAGAGAAACCCAGGAAACGTATGTGATTCTCTTCCCAAAGCCCTATGTCATGAGTCAGAACTGATATTCTTCTATCAGTTGAATCCTGTAATCTTAGGATGCGGGGAGGAGACTTTTCCGATAAACTCTGAGAAACCAGCTCTCCAAAGCCAGAGGCTTAAGATTCTCCCATGCAATTGTGTTTTCCCTCCCTTTCCAACGTTATTAAAAACGCAATAGTTCAGGGATGGATTTCAGAGCTACCACTGGGCTGGCCTTTGTCTGAAGGACGGCATGGCTCCCTTCTGCACAGGCAGTTTGAATTCCACCACAGTTGAGCGTAGTTCCATTTCACCTCCCAAGTTTATTAATGAGCTTTCAGGGCTTGGGGTCTGCTGTGTGGGTTTTTTTTCCCCCTTCTTAGTGTAAAGTCAGCAGTCCTGATGAAAGAAACTGAAGAATGCCAGTGGTATGGAATGTTTTTATGAAAAGCATTGGGTGGGCTTACTTGAGGATGGAAACAGGTTGTAAAAATGTTTAAAAGCCTTTCAGAAAGTAAAGCAGTTGTAACTGTAACGATTTGGGTTTTTCCTGCACTCAGCTGAAGTTCAGTTTCTTGAGATACTTTCCAGTTATTTGTTGCCTCATTCTCTTAAAATGTGATCAGCCTAGACTCAGGCTGTGCCCCTATAAGAAAAATGAAGTTAAACCTTCAGTTTTTAAGAAAGTTGAGACCCTTGAACATCCCCCTTTGAAGAAAAAATTTTAGAGGATTTTCTGAGCTGACTTTCTGTACTGACCTTAAAATTGTCTAGACTTATTACAAAGAACCTGCATTTTGCTTCTCATTATCTCTAATCAGAAATCGTGTCATATAATCGGTAGTTTCATCATTTTCAAGAAAGTGAAACTTTACTCATATATTTCTTTAACTGGAAATTCAGCTCCCAGATTTTATTTCCTAGTAGCTGCTACTACCTTGAGTTTTCACTTTTAATTTTCATCTCTTTCCACTAAGCACTGCTCATAAAACATCTTATAGTAGGTAGCCAGTTCTTTCACTAACTTCCTGTCTTGGTCTTTCTCCTAGCCCACTGGAAGTGGGTATATAGACACTGCAGTTGTAGGTGTAAGGCTAGACATCAGGACAGAGATGACGCTTGCAGGCCTTTCACTACCACTCACACGCTGAGCACCCGCTGGCATGCTTTCTGGACCTCAGTCACCTCATGTGTAAAATGAGACCAATACCGCCTGCCCCAGTTCCCTCCCAGGGCTGTCAGGAAGATCATGAGATATGTGAAGGTGGATTTACACACATCCTGGGTAGCCATTATTACTGTGATTCCACTTTCCCCATTTCAGGGGGGACTCATAATGTTGCTGTCAATGAAGTTGAGCCCCACTAATCATGAATTAACCGGAACCCTCAAGAAATTCAGGTCAGTCACAGACAGCTTCTTTCGCACCTTGACCTCTGGGCTCTTGGTGCACCAGATCAATTCCACCCCACTATTTGCTGGCTCCAGCTTGTCCCCACTGGTCTTAAGTACTTGAGAAATGACCAGGTCTCACACATGAAACCGTTTCCGGTTCCTGTCGTGTCCTGGCTGTGTACTTCCTCCTCCCCAGGCCGAGTAACACTTGGAACCACTGACCCTGTTCCATGCCCAGCCCATTTGAAAAGGGAAGAAATCATGAGCTCTATCCAATGGGATAGAACACCCAATATTAGAGTCGTCCAGGTCAGATCTTCATTTTGTAATTGAGTAAAATGGGGTCCAGGAAGGTAAAGTGACTTGCCCAAGGCCATAAAGCTGGCGAGTGGCCCAGCCCAGGCCAAGCTGTTGACCATCCACCTGCTGCTCATTTTGCTTCATCACCAACAGAGATTCAACACCGCGAGGATCAACCAACGAGGCAAATGGAGAACAGAGCCATTGGCCAGGTAGATGAAGGGTCAATAGTCCTAGGAACCTGTACCCACCACAGAGGAGGCTTTGATAGGACTAAGACAGGGAGGGAGTATAGAAGAAAGGGGACAATGGGGAGAAAAGACCAAGAGGGGGAGAGAGAATGGTGGGGTTAAGATAGGAAGGATCTGGAGGCTCCTATAACTGCCACAGGTGCTGGGTACTGTATATTAGTCACACTGTGTGCCTCGGGTGCTGCCTGCGGTGTTACCTCTGAAACCACCCAGACAATAATAACACTAAAACCCACCCCCACCCCAGTCTTCATCCAGGATATCCTCAAAGCAGTAGCATTATTCTACAACAAATGCTACATGCAAAACAGGGGGACAGTTATACCAATTTCTCCTTCATTTAAAGTTAAGAGACAGAGGCCCCAAACATGTGACCGTCACCCACACTGAAACAAGTGCATTAAGAGAGCACCCAGATTTTCTAGCACCCAATTTTTTTTTTCTGCCTCCATCAAGGGATTAGCAGCTCCTTTATTTGTAAGAAAGCATGTGCGATTTGGAAATGAAATTAGGGAAAAGAAAACAGAAGGAAAGGAAGTGATTCGATCAGATGAAAAGAGGGTGGGGGGGAGCAGAGAAGGAGAACCATTCCAGTGGAAAGAACGTGGGGAAGGGAAGAGATGCCCCACAAAGAAGTCCCTTTTCCCCCACTGCCTCGGAGGCCGGCCAGTGACGTCCAAGCCCCCTCATTCAAGTCACTCAAGTCCCCTCATCGGTCCCTTGTCTTTCAATTACACCCCCCTAGAATCTGAAAACCTTCGTCCAGACAGGACCGTGATGGTTGTCCAGTCCAACCACCACCTCGTGCCCGCAAACAGGCAGAGGGGCCAGGAGTGTCTATATGCCCACATTTCCCAGCTGGGGATATTGAGTGAGGCCCAGGACATCAAGTGCAGTGTAAGCTCTCAGGGTCCTGCCCCCTAGACCACAGAGCCAGTCTCTCAATTACCTGAACTGGCTTCGCACTGTCGCTTCCCCCCACGGTGGGTCTCCCCGATGGAAAGCAGAGAAATCCGCGAAACGCCAGAGGAAGAGCCAGAGCTTGAGTCACAGGTACTAGAGAAAAGCGTGTGAGAAACTTGGGACAGGAAGTCTCCGGCCCTGACACTGGGCATCTGTGCCGGGAGCCTCTCTGCCTTCTGCCCTAGGGCAGCCACATGAGCGCGCGCCACCTCTGTAAACTTACCCAACTAACTTTCGCTCCGGGCTACCGGCGCTGTCCTGCCTCCCGGCGCTCCGGGGCAGGCAGGGCGACCCCCAGCGGCCGCGCGCGCGACCCCGGCTCGCCCGCTCCTTCCCCATTCATTCCGTTCCGCCCCTGGGGCAGCCCTCCCGCGAGCACCGGCCTCCGCGCCTCTCGGGAAGGCTGGGCTCGCGAGTGGCAGTGCCCGCGCACAGAGCAAGGGATGGAGCCGGTCGGCGAGCCCGATAGGCTCGGACACCCTGAGCACCCACCAGCCGTCGACCGCTCCCAGGGGGTAAGTAAACGCAAGGGCGGAGAGGAGCTGTGCTCCGACGCCAGTGGAGGAGCGGGAGCCCGACCTCTCGGTTGCCAGGAGCATTTCGCGCCCCAGGTCAAAAGAGAAAGTTCTTTGCGATAAAGTTTCTAAAGCGCCGAGAAGCAGTGGTGGCTGGGAGAAGTTCAGCCAGAGTTCTTTCGAAGCCAGAGGCGGGGGGCAAGTGTCGGGGGTGGGCGCAGGGGCCGGCGACTGGTTACCAGAGGGGCGCAAAGAGAATGAAAGCGAGCCACCCTTGCCGCGCTCACTCGGCTTCCAACGCTCACCTCCTGGCTCCACTCGGGGCGCCCAGGGTCCGGAGGGCGGGCGGGGTCGGGGTGGGGTCGGGCTGTTTGTGGGGCCGGCGGGCGAGCACAGAGGGCGCACAGCCGGCGCGCGGGCTGGCGGGTCCGCTGGAGCGGCGGCGCGGGGAGAGCGCTATGCAGTGTGCGCCTCGCTGCGTGCGCCTGTGGCTGGGAGCGCGTTGCATCACCCCTTTTATAGCCCTCGGGCTGGCGGCGCGCCCTTCTCCGGGTTACCAGTCCCAGGCTGACGTAATGCTATTAATAGCTTCCCCCGAGAACCAGCCGAACTAGGCTGGGCGAAAGCCGGGGTGGGGTGGGGGGCGGAGAGGAGGGGCCAAAGAGGAGGAGGGGAAAAGAGGGACCGGTGATGCAAGCTCGGGGAGGAGCCGGCCGGGGAGCGTTCTCCCGGCCTCGCACGCCGGGACACACGCACCCGCCCGCCCTCTCTCTCCATATCAGGACCGGAGCCGCCCGGGCTGGCCGCCAGATGTGCGTACTCGCCGCTGCGTGTTCCAGGCATGAGCCAATGGTGCCCAAGCCAGCGGCATGACTCCACCGCGCTGGCATCTCTCCCTCCGCTAAGTTGCGGAGGGGGGAGTTTGGAGAGGCGGGTCCTGGCCGCTGCCCAGACTAGGTGAGGCTGGAAGCGAGCAGCGACCTTTCTCTAAAATGCGTGGTCATTTTCTGGCGCTTCGTGAAAATACTCCCTTCGCAGTCAAAAGCCTCCTTCTCAAGTAGGGGACGGGATAGGAAGGGAAGGATTATTCCCCAGTGTGGGAGAAGTGCTCAAAGGCACCCCTACGGTGAACCCACACCGTTACCCGCCGGGGGTGACCTCTGTGGCGGGGACCGTGAGAAGTCTGTGATTTAACTCAAGCGCGGAGAGCTCCGCGGGCTCTGTGCGCCCACGCCCGCAGCCCCGGCACACCCCACAGGGGCGCACACGCGGAACCGTCTCCCGGCAGGTTGGGAACCCGACTCCGAGGCCAGGCCTAGTGGTAGGACCCTATGGGGTTAGGATTTTTTGTAACAACCCCAAAGCGTTTGAAATTGACAGCGAAACGAACAAGCCCGTGAAAAGATTAGCGACCTGGAAAAATCAGAGGCAACTCAGAGAGGGGCTAAGAGTAAGGCTGAAGCCTAGAGGCCAGGGAGAGGAATAAAGAGAAGGTGCTTTAGTGTCCGCGGGCGGGGCGGGGCGGGGCGGGGGTCGCCTCGCTCTCTGGCAATGTTGAGGGAAAACCCATCTTCGGCTTTCCTGTGTTTTTCCGCGCCCAGAGAGGATTGGGTTGGGACCGGACGGACTGGACTGGGGACGCACTAACTGCAGCGGAAATAAGGCCCCGCAGCAGAAATCCTTTTCGCCCTAAAGCCGGTGGCGGGAAGGGCGGGGTCTTGTGGCCCAGATTCTAGCCGAGCCTTCAGCGGAACTGGGTTTGAACCTTAAAATCGATTTCCCAGTTCCGATTCCCCGACCTCAGCTGTCTAGGCTTCGAGACCGGCAGAACCAGAGACCTTGTCAACTGCTCACGGACTAATATAGATGAACGCGAGTGTGGCCAGCCATGTTTCGTTACCGCCCGGGAGGGAGACCCGTGCGCGCCCGTGGGGTGTAGGGGCACCTGCTTCCAGCTGCCTTTAGGGAGGGAGACGGCCCAAGGCCATAGTTTGGTAATTTGGGGTAGGAACTAGAAGGCTCTCAGAGCCCAGATCTCTCCCGCAGCCCCGCCCCACCTGCAGCCCTCGGGTGTTAACAGTCGTGAAGCAGGGGGGCTGTCTGTCTCTGTCTCTGCCTCTCTCTGCCTTACACACACATACAGTCCCGCACCCTCGGGGAATCTGTCCCTCTCCCCAGCCTCTCCGATTGCTCAGCAGCCTGGCATAGATACCCTCAGAGTTACAGGTAAAACTGAATCCCCCGCACCCAGGTTCCTCTCCCCCGAATCCGAGCCTCACCGGGACACCCCCCAAGCTTCGGGGCCCAGGACAACGCGGAGAGCCGCCTTGGAAGTCCCCCCGCCCCCGGCCCGTCCGGGAGCCCAGAGGTTCCACGCAGGATCCCGGGATGTTGCCCGGGACCTCACCGGGTTTCCAGCGAAGTCACACGGCCAGAGTGGGGCCGTTGTTTTTGCTTTACTTTTCACCCTGGTAACGGGCCTCCTGGCCTCACCCCACGCTCCTACACTCCGCCCTCCTAACCACGCACCTGCAGGTAAACCCCGGGCTGGCAGGTAGACCCCGGGGCGTGTCGGCACAACCCCTAGAACACCGCGAGAGCAAAAGGAAAGGCGTTTGTAAATTTACATGAAAGTTATTTGAGGTTATCTACATATCTTTCCTATCTACTTGTCCGCTGCCCTCGAATAAATTGCACCATTATAAAGTGAAACAAGGAAATGGGGGAGAACACTTGAAAGCTACCCCCCCACCCCCCCCCCCCAGCTTTTTTTCCTTTGTGAAATGCCTACAGGAATCTTTAACCAGTTTACATTTTAAACTAGGATTCCTTTAATACACCCAAGCCAGATTTGTGGAGGTTTTGGTCCTGTCGTTAAGGGGAAATTCGGCTTCGGGTGTAGGTAAACAAACAGCTAGACCAGCCTCCACAAAACAATGCACGAGAAGGGTAATTGAGACAGAGAAGTTCCCAACCGCTGGTATTACCGTGGTGCCTCCCGTCCCTCTTATTAAATCTGCTTCATTCTAATAATTCTTGGTTTTGAATCCCCAAGTCACACCTGGATAGAAATGCTGTCAGCTGTTCGCAGAAGTCTGAGCCTCGCTCTCCCACTGAAACTCCAAAAGCGATAAGAATCTTGACAGAGAAGTCAGTCCACCCCCTTGTGAATGAGACTCCTATCCAAGGAAAACAAAAACGGCCGCTGCCTGCCTCCCTGCCTCCAGCCCCCAGGAGAGCCGTGAAATCTGCCTAATCGAAGAGAGACTGGGAAAGAGCAGGGGAAGGGAGCCCCAAGGTGTGTGCCCCCGAGGCGTGATCAGTATGAGTTCTGTGCGTCCTCATTTTACCCTGACTTTGGACCCACCGTTGTCCAGCCTGCACACTCGGTATCATCTAGAGGAGGGGCAAGAAAAGCTTCCCAGACCAAACTGCTTCTCTACACAAAGGAAAAGAATGCCTCTCCCCTCCCTGAGAAGCAAGCCCTGGGTAGGGTTATTTCAGGGGTTAATCCTCAGTGAAAGAGGGTTAAGCAGAGACTTGAATATTGCTGAGGTTTTACGCTGGAGAACTGCCTGGGGAATCTACATTCAGACCAGCCCCAGTATGTTTTGCTGAGTGAGATAAGAATTGGAAACTTCATGTTGGGGCATGTGCAAAAGGAAGGGAAAAAAGTTAAAAGGGGAGGGGATGGAACTAGGCAGCTAAAAACAGCCCACTGTGGCAACCGAATCTCAACATCAAAACATTGCAGGGAGCCAAAAGAGAAAAAAAAAAAAAGTTCAAGAGATATTTAAAGGTTTTAGCAGTTTCTTAGTCCAGGGAACAGTCCCTTCCCACTCCTTCCCCCACCCCCATTATTCTTCATCAAACCTCAAGATTGTATTTGCTCACAGATCTCTAGAGAGGCAAGTGAAACACAAGTTAAAATCAGTCAGGGTACTAGCAGCTCTATCCTCCTGGCTCAACCCACTTCACCCCAGAAAAGGTGTGGGGTAGACTTTTTTTCTTCTTTCTTCTGCTTTCCTAAGCCCACACTTTCTATAAAGTGAATTTGAATGCGGGGATTACTAATTTAAGAGTCTGCTTCCTCAGGAAACATGGGGAAGCTCTGAAATGTGGAAGGTGGTGCTTTGATTCTGGATTCAGCACATAGTGGCTGTGTCATCTTGGATAAGTCATTTCACTCTCTGTGCCTAAGTTTCCTCAGCTGAATAATGGCCCTTGTAAGAGCATCTAACACATAAGGATTCACTGAGGATAAGGCACACAGCCAGTCCTCAGTAGTGGTATCATGAATTATGAATCAAAGGAGGCATGCTGGGGATACCCCTGAAATCTCTCCCAGAGCCCATTCTGTCCCCCTAGTCAGTGGCAAAGAGTTGTAGATGAAGCTGAGCTTCATTCAGGAATGACCATCTTCACGGGAGTGGGGATAGGACTCCACAAAGAAAACAATGAAAGCAATCCCCATTTTCCTTCCACACAACTCTGGCACACATCTGGGGCTCTCCTCAGTGCAGGACGGACCAGTGCTAAGTGCCCCAGGCTAGGATCTGGGAGTGCAGGGTGGGCTGGGAGGGGTGGGGGAAGCTGGGTTCTGGTCTGGTTCTGCCTTTGGTATTCCTGAGCAAAGGATCTTCCCCTCTCTAAGGCCCCATCTTTTCTGGGCTGAGCTCTAAGGGTCTTGAATGGAGACCTTCTGCAGAAGCCATCCTACAAGTCCCTGGCAACTCCTCCTAAGAGAGCTGGAGGGAGAGAAGGCGTCAGGAGGAAGGCATTGGAGAGCGCGAGGAACAGACTCATTTCAATCATCTCTCTTCCCCTCCAAAAACTAGAGTCAAGAAAAGTTGTCCAACTTTACTCTCAAACACAGCCTGTGGTCCTGACAACCTTCCTTTCCCCCCACCCCCTCCTCCTTCTTCTTCTTCCCCTTCTTCTCTCTGAACATCTCTAGGGAATTTTACCCATGGACTTGGTGGCTTGCTAGGTAGGAGGGGCTGTGAGAGGAGCACCCCAGGCAGAGAATGCATCTTTGGGGACCTTCTGGTGTGTAGTCCATCTTCTATGCCGTAGAAACCCACTTTGGACCATAGGACAAAAGCCCAGGTAGCAGCTTTTCCCATTTAAGAGTGGAGATCCTAGAGCCCTGGGGCATCCAATTCCCCACAGCCAGGGGATGAGCAGGGCTCAGGAGACCTCGGAGCCACTCGAAGTTTCCCCTCCAGGCAACGGAGTTACTTGGTGCAAGTCATAAACCCTTCATCTGTGTTCCAGTCCATAAACTTTATTTCATATTTAATATCGACTGTTTAATACTGACTCCCCCCAAAGCATTGTTGTAAGAAGCCCTGAGATAACAGGTGTGAGAGTCATTTGAAAATAATTAAAAGACTCATACTTTTAAAGATTCCTTTGGGGGATTCAGTATAATTTTTTTTTTTATCATTATGAAAATTTGGGAAATGGGCAACAGAAAAAGATTACCTGTAATCTCAACACTGTTAGCAATCTGGTGTGTTTCCCTCTGATCTTTTTTTTATGCATATGATTTTTAAAAACAGAGTTGTGATCGACATTGCAAGCAGCTTTGAAATTTGCTCTTTTGCTTATTTCTGAATTATATGTGGTCCTTATTACCATAATTTTTTCTTCTAAAAAATGTCCATTTTATTGTGAAATGTAGCATACATACAGATGATTATAGAACATATATATTCATTTTAATAGTAAAACAAGGGCTTCCCTGGTGGCGCAGTGGTTGGGAGTCCGCCTGCCGATGCAGGGAACGCGGGTTCGTGCCCCGGTCCGGGAGGGTCCCGCGTGCCGCGGAGCGGCTGGGCCCGTGAGCCGTGGCCGCTGGGCCTGCGCGTCCGGAGCCTGTGCTCCGCGACGGGGGAGGCCGCGATAGTGGGGGCCCGCGTACCGCAAAAAAAAAAAAAAAAAAAAGGACAATAGTAAAACAAACTTCAGGAACCTACCATTCAAGTGAAGAAGTAGACCACCACCTCAAGTACTTAGAAGCCCACATGCGACCGTTTCTGATCACACCTGCCTCTCTCTACCAACCAGAGGTCACCACTGTCTTGACTTTTATTACCGTAATTTTTAATGGGCTATGGTCTTGATATGATTTACTTAGTCATTCCCCTACTTTTAGCAGAATGTTGCTAGAGTGCTGTACAAATTTAAATCTTTATTTTGGGGAGAGGCATCAAATTCCATCATTGCCCAGGTTGTTTACGTGGAGTTAGAGAAAGGGTCTTGATATCTATCTTCAAGTGCTGCACGGGTCACAGTGGAAGATGGAAGGATCTCGAATGATCATGACTACCAGTGCATTTTCCTTGTTTCCTAACATCCAAACAAAAAACCCCTGCAGGCAATTTTCCCATGAAGCATCTCCTTTAATCCTTCCTCTCTCTATTTTCCCATCCCCCTTCATTTTCTGTTTGTCCACCTTAGAACAGACAATCTAGTCTGTGGCAGGGGTGAGTAGTACAGAGGCAGAACAGCTGGAGCAACGCTTCTGCCTGTGCCCTCCAGGCAATTGTTCACTGTGGTTCAGGTAGCAGCTCGGCTCTGGCATCTCTGTGCCAACTCGGTGGCATGGATGATGCCAGGTTGGTGGCCACTGGAGCACGTTCCTGGAGTCTGGTGGTACTGATTCTCCAAACTACAAAAAGCCAGAGGCAAGAGGACCCTGGAAATCATCTACTTCCATCAAAATGGGCATAAGCATGTACACGGGTACGCCGTTGTGCACCAGAGCCAGGAGATAAATACAGGACGTCTTGCTGGAGTGTTTGTCTTAATTAATACGTGCTTCGAATATTGTTTTATATTAAACAAATATGGATATGTTGAATTTAAATATGTCACACAAGAATTTTTAAGGAAAGGAAGAAGACATCAAATACATTTTGGGCTTGGGATGGGCTACCAAAAGTTATACTCCTAGGACCCTGGGGGGATTAGTTCCCTCTCTTCTGCCTTTAAGTGTAAAATAATGTGAGCAAACGCCGTTGTGTAGCACTCACAGCGTTCCAGACTGTAAGCTAAGCCCTTTACGTAGCGTTAATACCTGTAATCGTCATAACAATCCTATTAGGTAATTACTGTGGACGTCTCCATTTTGTAGATGAGGAAACTGAGGCACAGAGAGGGTAAATGATTGCCAGAAGTTGCACAGCTAGTGAGTGGCAGAGCAGGACTTGAGCTCAAGCAGTCTGGCTCCCAAGTCAGGGTGTTTGGCCACGACACCTACTGTCTCTCAACAAATGCTCACAGGAAAACTTGGGGAGTTCTGACACAGTTCAGTGTGCTCACTGGATAGGTGGGGATGTTGAGCTCACAGAGGAAAAGTGGCTCTCTTACAATTCGCCAGAATCATAAATTCTTTTTATTTTATTGAAGTTTAGTTGATTTACAATGTTGTGTTAATTTCTGCTGTACAGCAAAGTGATTTAGTTATACATGTATGTATATTCTCTTTCATATTCTTTTCCATTATGGTTTATCATGGGATTTTGAATATAGTTCCCTGCGGTATACAGTAGGACCTTGTTGTTTATCCATCCTATACATAATAGTTTGCATCTGCTAATCCCAAACTCCCAGTCCTTCCCTCCCCCATTCCCCACTCCTCCTTTGCAACCACAAGTCTGTTCCCTCTGTGAGTCTCTTTCTGTCTCATAGATATGTTCATTTGTGTCATATTTTAGATTCCACATATAAGTGATATCATGTGGTATTTGTCTTTCTCTTTCTGAATTACTTCACTTAGTATGCAGAATCATAAATTCTTATACCAAGGGACTTCCCTGGTGGTCCAGTGGGTAAGACTGCATGCTCCCAGTGCAGGGGGCCCGGGTTCGATCCCTGGTGGGGGAACTAGATCCCGCATGCATGCCGCAAATAAGAAGCCCAAATGCTGCAACTAAAAGGTCCCTCATGCCGCAACGAAGATCCCGCGTACCACAGCTAAGACCCGGCGCAGCCAAAATAAATAAATCTTAAAAAAAAAAAAATAAACAAAATAAATTCTTACACCGAAAGGAAGCTTAGCAGCAGACTTCTGAGCCCCCTGTTTGCCCTTTGCTCCAGAAGATGCTCCATTTGCTAAGATGGGGCCAAGGTAAAGAACAGGTGCTTGTGAGAGGGATGGACCACCTTTCAGGGGTGTCCTGTGCTCGTGGCTAACCACGTACAACATCCCTGGAGCTGAAAGGGTGAGTGGCAGAGGGGTGGGAGCCAGGGATGGCGGAAAGAACCTTAGATCTGCACTTTTGTCCTTCCTCATGCCTTACCCTTGAAGCTAACACATCATAAAGAACCCTGATACATCAGAAATGTCTAGAGACCAATGGAAAGTGCCATCTGTCAGGCCGACTTAATGACTGATTTTAAAACAAACAAAAAAATCAATGCAAGGCTAGGTCATATTTAGTAATTACTATTTACTAAGCACATGCTACATGCCAGGCACAATGGTAAGCACTTTTAAAAATACCCAGTATCTTATTTCATCCTTGTAATAACCCGGTGAGGTAGGTATTATCATTTCAGTTTTACTGATGAGGAAACCAAAGTTCAGAAAGGTTAAGAAAATTGCTCTTAGGCACTTGATTCAAACACAGGTCTGATTTCCTTCAAAACCTCCGTTAAGCTCTACTATCCCCCAAATCTTAGAGAGCTTTACACATGCTTACTTTCCTTTAGCCTTGCCTTCTTCTTGGAAAGGGGCACCCCCCCCTTCCCTTTACCAAAGTCTTGTTGAATGCATGGAACCTTCTAGTATGCACCTTACCATACCCCTAAAGTCTCGGAAGACTCCCACGTGACAAATTCCAGATCCCTGTGCCCTCGTGATACTATCCTGTCTGCCAAATTTGCAATTATTCCATACTTTGCTTTAACCACAAACATAAGCCCTGCTATTGACTGAGTAAACTGAGTAGGGCTTTTTGGACTTTTATTCTGTTTCCCAAAATATGATGAACTGAAATCATCTGATGATGAACTTGTACTTGAAACTGGAGTGGCTGAGGGTGGAGTGAGTCACTCCGGTGAGTTTATACCTACCAGTCAACCCTTCAAATTCTGTCCTGTTGCCAGATCCTGTGCTCAGCAGTATGTTTAGACATCTTGGGGTTACAAGGGCAACATAAGAGCATCCTTTGCCCTTGAGGAGTTTAAAATCTTGTTTGGGTGGCAAACTAAGATGCATGAAACAGTATCCAGCACGTTGCAGTCGCTATATATATATATATATATATATATATATATATATTTCAGCAAGCATTTAATGGACACCTACTCTGTGCTGGTATGTGCTGAGTGGTATGTTGGGAGTTGCAGATACACAGTGATGCTTCCCTGCCTGGAAGATGCTCACAGGGAAATAGACTAGCTCATAGGGAGATAGACTTTTGACAACAGGTAGGCTGATGTAATAAGGGCTAAAGTGGTGCAGGAAAGCTCTACCCAGGAGAGCTGGCAAAGGCTGATAGACAACGTGACTTTTGAGCTGGATGTGGAAGCTGAGCATTTTCTGGGCAGGGGAGGAGGGCAGGCATTCCAGGCATAGAGAGAAGCACATGCAGAGGCAATGGGTGCCAGAAAGTCAAGGACTGTGCCCTGCTCGTCTCTACATTCATCCCCAGCTCCTTGCACTGTTCCAGACACATGCTTGTGCATGTAAATGTGCATGCAATGTGAATGTGCATGCAATGAGTGAAAATACAGAATTGTGAAAACCCGTAGCAGGTCTGGAGAATGGTGAAACAGCTGTTGAGCAGGTATATGTATGGAGGGGAAGGGGACTGGGGAGCGAGTGGGCGAGGATCAGACTGTGATAGGCCTTGAAGGTTGTGATAATCAGTTTGAATTGTGTCCCAGGACACAGGGGAGAGGTGGGCCACAGGGTCTTTTGGCAACGGATGGACACAGCAGATGTTGTTTAGGAAAATTGCTGGTGCAGGGTTGAGGGGGGACTGGATGGGAGAGGAGGATGTGGGAGGAGGCGTCAGGAGGCTGCAGCACTGGTCAGGGGAGGCGATCAAAACCACATGAACTGAGGAGATGTTGGTACCCCACTCTCATATGTTGTTTATTCAAAGTAAAAATTATCCATGAAACATAATGCTCTTATGTGTGCTGAAAGTAAAGGAGCTGTTTGTCCCCTTGATCTTTTCATTGCAAAGTTCAAGATTCCTTTTCTAAAGTCAGGCTTCTCCCATTTGAGGGGCTGTGCCTCACTTTACCTCCTATATATATATGTATATGTGTGTGTGTGTGTGTGTGTGTGTGTGTGTGGTGGTATCATAAATTGTGGAAGTTTTCCACAGTTCTTCAATTCTCTGATCTTAAGCTCTGTGTCTGCAATCGACGATGATGAAGATGATGATCATGATGGGGATGTTACACTTTAAAAGCCCCTTTTCTCCTGTTGTCATTCCCTGTTGACCAAGGGTTCTACAGAAGAGGCGTGTACCTGGTTGCATAAAAGTTAATCATGGAGGAAGCCCCACGTTACCTTCGTCAGCCTGGGACACACCTGCCTGGATAGACTATCTCTTTCCCTCAATTTCCAGCACATAGTCTTGGCCTCTGTTTCCTGATCTGAAAAGTTGCCATAGCCACATTGGATTACTGTGGGGAATAAATTCATTCACTTATTCATCAAATATTTATTGAGTGCCTTCTACATGCCAGGCATTGTTCAAGGCGCTAGGAAGACAGAAATGAGCAAGGCCGACAAAGGCTCCACACTGGGCACTTAGCAGATACCCGAACATTAATTTATCCTCTTACATTTAATTTAAATTAAATTAAAGTAAGGCTGGTGTGGAAACCCAAAAAGATTCTCAATTCAGAAGGACCAGTGTTGTTGCTTTCGCACCCTTTTAAAGAATTAGGGAAAAAATATTGACCTTTACCAGTTCATCGTCCATGTGTAGAGGGAAGCCAACATCTTCTTTTCCCTTTCATTCTGGCCTTGAAAGGGGAGAGCCTGGGAGAATGGGGACCATGTACTTTCATTTTTACATATAAAGCTTTAGTTTTAATTTTCACATTCCCCATAGCACACTTCTGCATTGGCTCCACTTCATGTACTGACATGTAGAACTAAAAGGAAACGCAAAATGAAAATGAAACAATGTTCCACCTGAGTCACTGTGTTTCTCCTTTATCACCAAAGCAATGTACTCCCACACAATTGAGGCTTGTTCTATTTAGGTTTTAAAACGTCATCTTTGTAATTGAAGCACACTATTATTGCTATAAAGTAAACAACTGGAAAACACGTTCTTAGAAACATGTTTCTGATTCATAAATATTTGGATGGTGAAGTCACAGAGGTGGAATGCTAACCTTGCTAACATGCTGATGATAAGGATCAGTAGACGCTAATATTACACAGTGAAA
The DNA here is from genome assembly GCF_005190385.1 of Monodon monoceros. Lineage (NCBI taxonomy): Eukaryota > Metazoa > Chordata > Mammalia > Artiodactyla > Monodontidae > Monodon > Monodon monoceros. The sequence continues at coordinate 39,333,295 of NW_021703774.1, read as the reverse complement.
AGTTAGCCCTAGTCTGGAGCAGAAAAATAAGGTGGAAAATTGGGCAGTTATTTTGTAATGCTCAGTTGGAATAATACAGGTTTTAAAAAATAAATACTCTTTTCTAATGTTGTAATTCACTTGTATTTATTAATTCATTTAAGGAGTATTTACTGAGTGCCAGCCTCCTGGCTTGACACACCAGGTCCTTCTCTGCCCCTCTTTCCAGCTCAGCGGGAGCCGCTCCCCACCAGCACTACAAGCCTCAGCCACTTGAGGCGCTAATACTTTCAGTTTCTCACTGAGCCTTTCACATTGCTACGCTGTTGCCTGTGCTGATCCTTCTGCCTGGAACTTCCTCCTCCTCCCCACAACCCAGCCCTCTCCGCCTGGAAAATTGCAATTTTATTTTATCTTTCAAAATTCAGTTCCAAAGTCACTTTCTCATCTATGTAATTTTAGTCACAACCAGGATTAGCTATGTCATTTGTAATGTAAATGAAAACATGGATCCCTTTGTTCAAAAATGATTAAGAATTTCAGGCTGTTGACAGCAGCACATTAAACAAGTGTGGGACCTTTAAAGAGTGGGACTGCAGATCACATGCTCATGGAGCCAGCCCTGGTCACACCTTTTCTGTGTTCCCATAATTCTTAGTCGATATTGTATCTTGGCCATTCAACATCTATCCACCCCAATTTAGGTACTGGTTTCCCAGTTTTCCACTGGGAAAGCCATTCCCCTCACACTCCTGGTCCATGTGCTTTGAGGGATCAGTTCGCAAACCATGCCAGGGCCCAGGGTGATTGGTCCAGGAACGGGCTTGGTATCCAGTCGAAGCCAAGGAGCTGCTGGGAGCATTTGGCTGGGGCTGCTGGAGACTCACTCCCTTTCCTGCTGGACTCGAATGTGTGAATGGGGGGGGTGGGGGGTGGGCTGTGAGCCAGAGGTTGCTGGGGGAGTCACATGGAGCAGGAAATAAAGGGCAGAGCCAAGACATGAGAGGCTCTGCCGCAGGGGGGGCCTGCAACCACTTTTCAGTTATCTGAGCTAGTAAATCACCCCTTTTTGCTTAAGCCATTTGGAAATGGGTTTTCTGACACTTGCAAACAAGAATCCTAGGGGATACAAAACTGTCTGGTCCTTATACATTTTTGTATGTGTTCCCTCACTGTTCTATGAGTTCCTTGGGGGCAAGAAGCTTGTTTTTTTCATCTTACCATCCCTGGGTCTTTGGGATAGTATTAAAATATCCTTTCAGTTTTAAAATAAATAGAATGATTGTGGTAGTGGATGGAAAAACAACAGTTGGTAACTTTATCTCCATTACCCCAATTTTTGTTGTGCAGTAACTGGTCTTTAACATCAAGATATCTGTGGGCCCCTGCCACATTTTCATTCAGTTCATTACATGCCAAGTCCAGGTGAGCAGGTGATAGGTTGGTAGGTAAATTCTGCTCACAGGAGCTGGCTACACTCTCTTCTTTCTCCTAAGGTGGGAGCCTGTGAGGGGCCTACAAAGCACATGTACACTCATTAGCTCCAGTGTACCCCATACACCCTGAGAAGGGATCAGGGCAGGGAGAGTTTTCTCTGCTTTAGAGAATGGAAGTTGAGAGAAGAGTCTGAGCAGTTTTGTCAAGAGCATCGCTGTCCGATACGATAGCTACCTGCCGCATATGGCCATCGAGCACTTGAATGTGGCTAATCCAAAGAGAGATGTGCTGGAAGTGTAAAATACAACTGGGTTTCGAAGACTTAGGACAAAAAAAAAAGAAAGAATGTAAAATAGCACATTAAAAATTTTTACGGGGCTTCCCTGGTGGCGCAGTGGTAGAGAGTCCGCCTGCCGATGCAGGGGACACGGGTTCGTGCCCTGGTCCGGAAAGATCCCACATGCCGTGGAGCGGCTGGGCTCGTGAACCATGGCCGCTGGGCCTGCGCGTCCGGAGCCTGTGCTCCGCAACGGGAGAGGCCACAACAGTGAGAGGCCCGCGTACTGCAAAAAAAAAAAAAAAATGTGTGCACAAGATTAACAATTTTCCAATAGTTTGGGAGTCTAAGAAAACCAACATTGTTCACCCCACACTCATGCCATTTTTCAGAGACCACTACTTTTCACCTGCCTGTTTTAAAAATTATTTTAAAAAATTATTTAGATTAAAAAAAAAACCAATTTCTTGGTCAGTTTAAGACATTGTCTATTGACTCATCTCCATAAAATATGAGGATGTTATCTTCCTACTTCCCTGCCCCCAGCTTTCTGATTTATAATTTAGTTCTACTAGTTCCCTCTGTACACTTACATGATATATCCTGTTTCTCTTCCATCTATGCAGTACCTTTTAACTCCCCACTATGTGAGCTGAGGATATTAGCACAGTTCCCTTGTTTTCATCTCTCCCTTCTACTTCCATTTATCTGCCATTTGTGCCTGTACCTTTACATCAGGAAGGAAAGCATCTACAGTCAGCTCTGTCACCATCATTGTCATCCTTGCTTTGTGGGTAGTTTGATTTCGAGAGTGAAAAGATAATAGACAGGGTTTGCATTATTATGACTATGTAAATTGGGGTTACAGATCTTCCTCAACTTACGATGGGGTTACATCTCAATAAACCCATCATAAGTTGAGAATATCGTTAAGTCAAAAATGCATTTAATACACCTAACCTACCAAACATCATAGCTTAGCCTCACCTCCCTGAAATGTGCTCAGAATACTTACATTAGCCTACAGTTGGGCAAAATAATCTAACACAAAGCTCATTTTATAATAAAGTATTGAATATCTCATGTAATTTATTGAACACTGTACTGAAAGTGAAAAACAGAATGGCTGTAAATGTATCAGTTGTTTACCCTTGTGATCATGTGGTTGAGGAGGTGCTGCGGCTCACTGCCAGGGCCCAGCATCTGGAGAGAGTATCATACTGTGTATCACTAACCTGAGAAAATATCACAATTCAAAATTTGAAGTACGGTTTCTATGGAATGCGTATCACTTTCAAATCATCATAAAGTTGAAACGTTGTTAAGTGGAACCAAGGAAAGTCGGGACTGTCTGTACCGCGGTGCCCAGGGTCAGGCTAGGATTATATTTCCTTCTCTGCCAGGTCAAAATCACCACCTCTCTGCCATTAAAAGTAGAACATGCTTAGCAGAACCAGTCGCCTGGATTTTCTCTTTTGCTCAAAATGATGCTATGTTGTTTTTTTTTTAACATCTTTATTCGGGTATAATTGCTTTACAATGGTGTGTTAGTTTCTGCTTTATAACAAAGTGAATCAGTTATACATATACATATGTTCCCATATGTCTTCCCTCTTGATGCTATGTTTTAGTTGGCTTCAAATTGGGACAATCATTTTCTTTTTAAAAATATAACTATGTCTACATATTTTTGAAAAGGAAGCTTTGACCACCTATGAAGACTACTAAAATGTGGTATTGTATTGAGCATTTGAAGAAGAGATTATGCAGATGGTGGAAGAAGAGAACTAAATCCAAAATGTCCAGAGTTGGAATCGATAGATAACGTCCAAAAATGGAAAAATCAGGAAGTTAGCAGAATAAGCGTATTATTTATAAATACAGAGAAGAAATGGCTAAAAGAATGGAAAACAATTGCCTTCAAGGAGTGGAAATCAGGGGTGGAGCTACCTGGTCTGGAAGACTGCTGCGTTTTTCATTTTGGAGCCTTGTAGTGTTCCTGGACTTTTAAAACTTTGTACATATATTACTTTGATAAGAATTACAATTAAATTTAAAAAGAGAGTAACTATCCCTTTCATCCCACTCCCAAGATAATCACTGCTGACCCAATCTAACAGCTGAGACTGAGACGTTAAAAAGAGGATGGGGGCTCTTTGTGTGTGGGTGAGCCTCATGGTCTGGTGGTAATGCCCCAGGGTGATGCGATGGGATTCTTCATTGGAAGACCTCAATGTTATAAACCCTATCTTTTCTCTAACTTCCCTTTGATGGGGACTGATGGAAACCTGCCTGGTTGGGGGCTGTCTGTGAGCAGGGTAGGAAGTGTGCCGAGCGTCCCAAAGTTCAGAATGTGCAGAATCTCATTTAAGCCCCTCATTTTCATCCAAGTCCACACCCTGCCTGGAATCTTCATGTCCTGAGCCTCTCCAGTTTCAGTTTTCCTTCAAGAGAAGCTTCTCAGGGTGGGAATGTAGTCATCTGGCTGCAGAGGGTAGGGTAAGCTACTTAGGGGGTCACTCTCTTGATTTAGATTTTTTTTTTAACATCTTTATTGGAGTATAATTGCTTTACAATTGTGTGTTAGTTTCTGCTTTATAACAAAGTGAATCGGCTATACATATACATATATCCCCATATCTCCTCCCTCTTGCGTCTCCCTCCCACCCTCCCTGTCCCACCCCTTGATTCAGATTTATAAGTAGTCTCCCTGGTTTCAGCCTCACCCCTCACCTCCTGCAGTTACTGGTGCCCCCAGATCCTGAGTCCCACAGGGGTCTGTAGAGAGAACTCCATCCCCAGGCAACAGGCACCTCAGTTGGGCTCCTTCTGCTTTGCTAAATTAATTACATGTGCCCCAACCCATGCCTGCTTTCCATCTTCTACAATTCTGCTGATATCTCTCGTCTGTTGTTATCTATCCTCCTGTCCTTTCTGTTCTTATAAGTTAATACAATTTTTCTTTTTTTTTATCTCTTTGGTGTTATTTTCAAGGGGCTTGTGGAGAGAGAGATACATGGAGATACCCATGGTTTTGGGGTTTGTTTTTTTTTTTTTTTTTGGTTTCTAACAACAATCAGTTATTATCTCTTGCAAGTTTTCAGGGTTGGTGGAACTAGATAAGACAAGGAAGGGAAGTTCTAGTCCAACTCACATATATGCAGACAGTTGAAGATTGGCTGTCTGGGTTGGGTTGGAGTCCCTGAGTGGGGCTCGCTTTCATGTGTCTTTTTTTTTAATAAGTGTGTGAATGAACGAATGGTTAATGCTCCATTTTAACTGAAGTTGCAATTGATTTTAAAACAGCGAGGCTGGATTTTATTTACCATTTTTTGCTCTCCGTTGTGAGTTCACATTCTGGGGTATTACCCTGTTAGCAATACTCTGTCCCTCAGCCTACTTCCCTGAGCTGAGCCTGTAGGCTACTAAACATGTGGGTTGGTCACAAGAGGCCAGGCTAGAGACTGGTTTGTGTCATGTAACCCACCCTTATGGAAGAAACCCTAACTTCTGTAAAAGGCCAGTTGAAGTCAGTTGTTTGGAATGCAAAACATATTTTTCTATAGAAACAATATAATAAAGGGATATTTTAGTTCCCAGGACAGCTTTCAAGAGTCTTTTTTAAGCTCATAGTTATGAATATTCTTTATTTATTAATGTACTCATGTCATAAATTTATTGAACACCAGTTATGTGTGATTTGAGCTTTATATTATTATAAGAGCCTATCAAACACAATTGTTTAAATACATCACTTTGCTCAATTATTAGCCTCCACTGATTTTAACTTCCAAATGGTCATACCTTTTCTAAACGTAACGCTCTTCATCTCTCCTTCCCCGGACTCACCCACCCCACCTTCAGAGAAAAAAGCGAAGCCCGTGTCAGAGTCAGTGCAAGTGTTCATTTGTCAGAGACGGAAAATCCCCACTGATGCTCGCTGCACCCAGAGGGCTCCTCTACCCAGGGAAGGGCCCTCCTAGAAAGTAATCATAATGCTTTCTCCAGGGCACTGCAGTGACTTGGGCGAAACTGGGAATTAGCTCTTCATCAACTGCCTTTGGGATTTCTAAGTCTGTAGCACTGACATGAACAAAAAATCACTTTTTAAGGCTTATCACCGATAACTGTTGGTTACTTTTTGCTTTCCCATAAAATTCAAAGGTGATTGGAGCATGTTGCCAGTGCAGCACTTCATATGTTTATTTTCTTGTACTCAGATTCACACCTGGCTTGCAGAGAGCAATGCTCTCACTCAAGAGGAGAGGGGACAAACTATTCCGCAGGGGACATTTGAATCTCTCACCAAACTAAGTTCTTTGGCACTTTCTCCAAGGTTATTCTGGGCAGGAGTACCATCCAAGATAGAAAACATACTGATACAGTCATTTGTTCATGTGTTCTTTCACTCACCAAATACTCACTGAAGGCTTACTATGTGCCAGGCACCGTGCTCAGGGCTGCGGATGCCCTCCTGGATCTACCTCTGCACCATCAACTCTGCACCATCGACTCTGTACCATGTCCCAAGAATAGTGTTCCTTCCCACTGACCTCCCTCCCACCCCAGATAAAGCTCTACCAGCTTGGGAGAGAAGGGAGAATCAGGACAGGGAGAAATGGGGGGAGCTGCCTGTGTGGGTCTCCCTCCATCTCCAGTCTGGCTCCGGGCTCAGAAGATCATAGAAGCCCCATGAAAGTTTGAGTAACCTCAGAACAGAGGAGACTTGTATCTCCTACCACAAGTAACTTCCCAGAGAAGCCTGTGTGTGAGGGTAAAGAGGCATGGCTGAGTGACACATCCAGGTAGATGGACCCAGAGCAGCCTCATGGCATGGTGCACAAAGAGTAGCCAAGACCCCCGCTGCCCACAGGTGGAACCCAGGAGAGTCGAGAGAGGCTGGAGAACCCAACAAGTTTGGGGAAAAGGAAGATGCAGAGGGCATGGGAAGCCACAACAATACCTGGGTCATTTAGGAGGAAGTCAGGGGGACAAATGCCAATGATCAAAGGCTAAGGGGACCCTACACCTTAGCAAAACCATTATTTTGAGAAAGGGACCCAAGGGCAGAATGCTGAATTTGACTGAATGGATAACCTGAAATGATACCATAATCATTAATCTGGCCGAGTTCATCCCAAGAAGACTAGATTATGATTCCTGTGACAGATTAATAATTACAAAATATAATTGATTACATTTTATGCATAAGAGTATGAAATTTGCTCCTGCTTCGCAAACAAGTAAATTGAAAAATCACACATCTTCATAAATTCTCTGGGGGAAACAAACAGGTGGTAAAAGAGAGGCTGAGAGGGAGGATCTATGTTGGATGGGTGGTGTGAGGAGGGCCCTTTTTTTTTTTTTTTTTTTTGCGGTACGTGGGCCTCTCACTGTTGTGGCCTCTCCCGTTGTGGACCACAGGCTCTGGACGCACAGGCTCAGCGGCCATGACTTACGGGCCCAGCCGCTCCACGGCATGTGGGATCCTCCCGGACTGGGGCACGAACCTGTGTCCCCTGTATCGGCAGGCGGACTCTCAACCACTGAGCCACCAGGGAAGCCCACTGCGCCACCAGGGAAGCCCAGGAGGGCCCTTTAAAGAGGGCGCTTGGTAAGCTGAAGCCTGAAGGATGAGAAGGAGCCAGCCACACAAAGAGGTATAAGAGGCAGAAGGAACAGCATGAGCCAAGGTCCTGAGGCAGGAAAGAGCTCTTCTGTTTGAGGAACTACAGGAAGTTCAGCGTGACAAGCATAGTGAGCAAGGGAGGGAGCAAAGACGAGTTTGGGGTGGTGGATAGGCAGGTGGATCCAGCAGGGCCTTTGGGTCCTTCTGTACTTAGCAGCCCCAAAGCCACCACAAACAGAAAAAGTCCTTCTTCAACCCCTGGTTTCATTAATAAGCCTCCCTCTTTCCCCACTATGCTTGTGGTTCTGCCTCACTGCAGAGGCCCATCTCCCCTGTGCCTTTGGAGGCCTCCCTGGACCTCAGAACACACCTTCCCTTGTGGAGTTCTCTTCAGCTCCTCCTGTTGGTTTCCAGCAGGTTGGAGAGGGGGCACCATTAGGTGGTTAGAAGGATTAAAAATGGGCAGATTCCTCAGTCTCCCTCCCAGGCACTCTCATGTAGGAGGCCTGGCTGGGGCCCTGCAATCTGCACAATTAACAGGCTCTCACAAGAGTTTGATGCAGGTGGCCTGGGAGCCACACCTGGAGAAACTCCAGGTGAAAGAGAGGAGTCAGATTTAGGCAGGAAGGAGACAGAGAGGGGCAACTTAATTTTTGACCCTAGGGCAATGTGATGTTTAATTTTGTTTGTCAACTTGACTGGGCCACAGGGTGCCCAGATATTTTGTCAAACATTATTCTGGATGTTTTTGGATTAGTTTAACGTTTTAATTAATAGACTAATTGCCCTATTAATGTGGGTGGGCCTTATCCAGTCAGTTGAAGGCCTTTGAGCTAAGACTTGAACTGACACATCAGCTCTTCCTGGGTTTCAAGCCTGCTGGCCTTCAGACTGGAACTATACCACCAGCTCTCCTGGGTCTCCAGCTTGCTGACTGCTGATCTGAGGACTGGCCAGCCTCCATAATTGTGTGAGCCAATTCCTTATAATAAATCTATCTATTTATCTATCTATCTGTTATCTATTTATCTGTCTATCTATCATCTATCTATCTATCATCTATCTATCTCCTGTTGGTTCTGTTTCTCTTGAGAACCCCAACTAATACAGGTAGTGACAGCTGTTTTCTCTTTTCAGTATGGTCAGAACTTTGTAGTACAGGGGGGAAAACAATGCCTGATGGTAAAGGTTGTTAATAAATATTGTTATGAGAAATTGAGGAGTGCTATGTGAGATGGGTTCTTTGGGAGACTTTAAAAAATAATTGTAGCTACTATTTATGAATACCCTCTCGTGGTGTTTTATCTCCTCCCCCTTTTAAATACTTATGTAAAGTCTGGTTTTTTTGTTTTTTTTTTTCCGGTACGCGGGCCTCTCACTGTTGTGGCCTCTCCCGTTGCGGAGCACAGGCTCCGGACGCGCAGGCTCAGCGGCCATGGCTCCCGGGCCCAGCCGCTCCGCGGCATGTGGGATCTTCCCGGACCGGGGCACGAACCCGTGTCCCCTGCATCGGCAGGCGGACTCTCAACCACTGCGCCACCAGAGTAGCCCTGGCTTTCTTTTAAGTATAACCTCCATGAGGGCAGAGATCCTGTCTGTTTCAGTCAACACTGTACCTGTGGGAGAGAGCCTGGTACACAGTAGGTGCTTGGTAAATACTTTCTGAGTGTGTCAGTCGATTTATTTCTCATCTTCACAACCATGCCACGTGCTCGGTACTGTGATTTCCATTTTTAAAAAAGCAAACTGATGCTCAGCTTGAGCGCTGTTGCTCTCTGATTACAGTGCCCCAGCCCCACCCCTTCCATCCATGTCCGCCCTGCTCTGGGCCCTGGGAGGCTGACCTCTACAGACAGATAACCTGGGCTCCTGGACAGGGAAGGAGAGGCCAAAGTTAGGACCTGTGTTCCAGGGTATGGTTCCGACAGTGGCTGCGTCCTCCAGAGCCACAGCTCCTTTTAGGCGGGCCCTGTTTTATGGTTCCAGCTTTCAACAGGATCCAATAAAATATTCCCTCCTCTTTCCCTTCAGGCCTGGGGTGGTAATGGCTTCCTGCTATAACTGTCTCTCTGTATTTCATCCTCCCCTGTTGGTTGCCTTAATGCTGTCAAAGCCTCAGTTAAAATTCCCTCTATTAAACTCTCCTCAGTTAAACCCCTTGTCTCTGCCATCATTTTCCTGCTGGGATCCTAACTGAGGAAGAGAAACTAGATAACAAAATCACACAGCTAAAAGGTGGTAGAGGCAGGATTTGAACCCAGGTGTGTCTAGGTTTGAAGCCTGTTTTCATTTTGTTATACTTCACGACCTTTCCTCTTCTCTCAGGAGTTGGTTAGAAATAAACCTGCTCCATGACATCCTATGATCTCTTCTAGAACATTCTACAAGCCTGGCATTCTTTAGCCATCCCTCCTCCCAGAGAGGAAGACTGGTGGCATGGAAATAGGGCTTGGCCTTCTGCGGCCCCAGAGACCCGAATTTGAATCCAAGCTCTGCTAGGAGCTATGTGACTCTGAGCAACGGGCTTGACTTCTCTGAGCCTCTGTTTCCTGGTTTGCAAAGTGGGTCCATACCACAGCATGCAGGAATGAGAATTAAATAAATCAGTGTATTTATATCACGAGATTGGTAAAGTTGGTGTCTCTCGTCCCTCCTCAGTTCGGGTCTTGTGGCAGTGCCTGAATACCTCCCTGAAATCACTCAGTCTCTTTTTTTGGGTTAAAAAAAACTGCTGCTCAATCTCTGTGCAGGGAGAGCTATCAGGTGTTCTGACTGCTAAAAAAATGTGGGCATGTTTCAGAAGGATGCTTCCAGCGTCCTCAGCTCAGGAGACAGATCTTTTCTCCCAAGCTTTCTTTCAGCATTTAGTTTTGTTTTGTTTTGTTTATAAAGATTTTTTCCTTTAATTTTTAATTTATTTTATTTTTGGCTGTGTTGGGTCTTCGTTGCTGCGTGCGGGCTTTCTCTAGTTGCGGTGAGCGGGGGCTACTCTTCGCTGCGGTGCACGGGCTTCTCATTGCGGTGGCTTCTCTTGTTGCGGAGCACGGGCTCTAGGCGCGTGGGCTTCCGTAGGTGTGGCACACGGGCTCAGTAGTTGTGGCTCGTGGGCTCTAGAGCACAGGCTCAGTAGTTGTGGCGCACGGGCTTAGTTGCTTCGCGGCATGTGGGATCTTCCCGGACCGGGGCTCACACCCGTGTCCCCTGCATTGGCAGGTGGATTCTCAACCACTGTGCCACTAGGGAAGCCCCAGGCGTTTAGTTTTGACTCTCTCGTGACATGGCCCGTGGTGAATCTCATGACCAGTGTGTTTTTTCTCCAGCGCTGACTGTGACTAAAGTAGGGCGTTATGGGGCCAGCCCACAGAGCCCTCCTCTTGGAGAATTTCTAGAGGTTGCACTGCTTTACAAGGGTGCAGTGGGTTTGAGATCCATTGGTTGGTAATCTTTGTCTCTTAATAAACCTCACAATGTGTAATTGAAAACACATTATTGCAAGTTCACTAGTACAGAATCCCAGAGATGGTGCAAAATGAGGGTTAAAAAAGTGAGGTGAGGTGGGTAAGGACTGCCAGATAAAGTACAAGATGCCCAGGTTAATTTTATTTCAGACAAACAACAAATAAATTTTAGTATAAGTATGTCCCATGCGATATGTGGGATATACTTATACTAAAAATTCTTCATTTTTATCTCAAATTCTCATTTACTTGGGCATCATGTATTTTTATTTGCTAAATTGGGAAGCCCTATAGGTGGGGGGAAGAGAGATGTTTCACCAGCCTAGGAAAACATTGTTTTCTGGCTCCTCACACACGTTTTAGAAGCTCTCTTTTACTCAGAAACCACTGTGCTTTTTTAAAATTGCTCCATTAAAAGATGACTCTATATAACATTCTATTAGCTGAATTCTAGTGTCTGTGTTCTTGAAAATAATAAAACTGTATTGCCTTAGGAATATGTAACCACAATATATTCCTTATCTAGAGGCCATGCATCTAGCAACTTCAAATATTAAAACACTGCCAAGCTTTCATTGTATATATGTGTAAGATAGTTCACATCCATGTATTAAGTATTCCTCGGGATACTAATTGTTTTATGCTTTAATTCTTATGGTTTGTATTTTCATAGCATAGGTCATATTTTGTTTACGCTGTTTATTTCCCTTAAGTCATTAATAACTATACCATAAAGTTTAATATTTATAGCAGGACAAACATCTGTGGAATCACAGTATTTTTTTGCCTTTTAAAAGTAATGAATCAAAAAACAGCAACAATAACAACAGCAACAAAACAAACCTCCACGATACCCAGAAGAGATGCCACGGCCTTTATGCACTTTTTTTCAGGGCACTGCTGAACTTTTTGTAGATATCTACTCAAAACTGAATTTTGTCATCATTGTCTTTCTGCGTTCTTGGTTTTCATGTTTTCCACCTCGAGGGAACAGTGGGAAGCAAACTAGGAAGTTGGTTGGGCTTTCCACTGGAGGCCGCACGCCACCAGCAGCATGAGGAAGAGCAGAAGCCCCACGGAAACCCGTGACCAAGAACTCAAAGAGTATCACAGTCAGAGGGCATTTCCTGTTGGGGCCAGTAGACCCAACACATTGTGTCGACCCCTGCTGCCCTCACTGAGTCACTGAGGCTTATGATAATGTTGCATGTCATCATGCAACAATTAAATTATGTTCAGGTCAAAAGTTTTGTCTTCCCATCTCCAGAAAGAGCACCATGACACTTCTAAAAATAGTATTATAGGTTTGAGGATTCTAGACAAATGTCACAGTTTTCTCAGAAAATTGGAAGACTGCAAATGTGGGATAATTACTGGCTTTTAATGTGTTTGTCCTTAGTAGTGAAAATAAAATACAATTTACATACTAAACTGGAAATTGGGAAATAGTAGTGCAAAAAAGGGGATCCTCCCCTCAACAGAGCTCAAAATCTGTGGAGAGGAGGGATACAGGTAAGTAATTGTATCATCAGGATAACCAAGGTTACTTAGGTAACAAACAACTCTAAAAATCTCAATGCCTTAAAAACAATGACTTTGTTTCTCATTCACACTACATATCCGTAGGCTGGGGATTTGCTCTGTTATTCTCACTCTGGAATCTAGGCTGGTATAGCAAGACACCATCTGGATAGAGCGTTGCCATCCAACCATGGATGTTTATTTTATAGAAGCGGAACTCTGGGTTTAAGATGATTGGGTAATTTAGCTAGGCAAGGAGCAGAGCTAAACTGAAACCAAGATCTTTTAACTCTTACACCAGTGGTCCTTCTCTTGTATAGATACAAGTTATCCTCTGAATTAGATGACCGTGCTCCAGCGGGAGTGGGAGTACACAAAGCTCCAGATTCAACTCCGAAGGTTTAATCAAGTTTGCGACATATTGGTCGCCATTCATTCATTCAGCTTACTGTATGTTGGCATTATCTTACACAATGGGTATACAGTGGTGATCAAAATACATACAGTCCCTCTCCTAATGGAGCTTACGATTTTATGATGGGGAGGTACATGGAATTGAGTTTCCCAGGCTTGGGAAGAGAGGCTGAGGTTGCAGAGAGTTGCCTGGACTTTAATTGCTAGAAGTTGCAGGCCTAGGGGTATAGGAGGATGCAGACACAGCCTGCTGATGGGGAGTGAGTCAGTGATTGTATCTGCTGTGTCCCTATCATCACCATGTGGCAGCAACCCTGAAAAGCCACCAGAAACTCTGGTTTGGGGTTGGGGAGCTGGAGGTCTAGGTGGGACAACTATAATACACTAGTGGAAGAAAAGGGAAGTATGAGTGAGGAAGAGAGAGAAAGAAAACAGCAACAAAACAAGCATGATTTCCATCTGAAATGAGCCTGCAAACCAAATTCCAAAATACATGGAGAAATCTAATGCTTAGAAAGACGGCCAGCAAAGTTGATAATCAGGACAAGATTTTACTCCATGTTGAAACTAATTTTATAGATCAGCCTAACAAAGACTTTAGAATAAGTACATCTAAAGTGTCAAGAGAGAGGGGTAAAAAATATTAGAAATTATGAAACAAACTAGGTGAAAACAATACCAGGTTTATTATTTTTAAAAATATTTATTTATTTGGCTGCGTCGGGTCTTAGTTGCAGCACACAGCATCTTCATTGCAACACGCAGGCTCTTTAGTTGCGGCATGCAGGATCTTTTAGTTGTGCCATGTGAGATCTAGTTCCCTGACCAGGGATCGAACCTGGGTCCCCTGCATTGGGAGCATGGAGTCTTAGCCACTGGACCACCAGGGAAGTCCCTATTTTTTTTTTTTAAAGAGTCAACTAGAAATCTCAGAAATGAATAATGCAATCACTGAAATTTAAGATGCCCTGGATGAGAAAATTTCTGGGGTGAATAAAGTTGAAGAGCACAGTAGTGAGGTGGAAAGAGGTGCTAGGAACATGCCCAGAGTCCAGGCAGAGAAGAGAAAGTATTCAGAGATGTGGAGGATTGATTTAGAGACACCGACTGACCGTTATCTAAGGGGAATTCTGAAGGAAGAGAAAGGTGGGAAGGACAGTCAAGCAATATTTAAAGAGATCATTGCTGAGACGTCTTCATAATTGAAGACTTCAAATCAAAAGAATATTTGGGTACCAAGCATGGAAATAAGAATAAATCCATACCTAAACAGATGGTAGCAAAATTGCGGAACATTAAGGAGAAAGATAATCCAAAGTTAACAGAGATAAAAGATGGATTCCCTACAAAGGAATGAAAATTAGTTCGATGGCAGCCTTCTCGTGACAACAATAGATTCTAGAAGACAGTGAGGATAATATGTTCAAAGTGCAGAGGGAAAGTAACTGTCAGTCCAGAATTCAATACCCTGACAAATAAAGACATTTCAGACATGCCAAAACCAAGAATTAACCAGTCATAGACTATCACTAAAAGAACCACTAAATTATATTTTAGCAAATATAGCTAACTATTGATTGTAAAAAAAAAAAAAGAAAAGCTTAAAAAATAATTTAAAAAGAGTGAAAGTACAACTCTGAAACAAAAATAACCTGATAAGAAGCAGGGTTCAACAGGTAACTAAAAAGTGCTGAAGCCTTTGTTGTGGTCAAGAGAACAATGGGTACTAAGTACCTTAAAAATATATTCAATAAATAAATAAAGCGATTGACTTAAGAAAGTAGCAACAGTAGAAAAATATAAACTAGAAATAAGAAAATAATAAATATAAGAGAAAAAATTAAAGATATAGTGTTTAGGGAAGATGAATAAAACCCAAAGTTGATTTTTTGAAACAACTTACAGAAATAGACAAACCCTGAGCAAAATTTATCTAGAAAACAGAAACAACAACAGCAACAAAACCCCACAAACAGAAAATTGGAATAAAAAGTGGTTAGAAATAGATTCAATGGAGATGTAAATATACATAAAAGAATGCTATTAAAAACTTCTTGGCAATAAATATGGAAATGTGGAAGAAGTGGATAATTTTTAAGAAAAAATAAAAATTTGGTAATTTATTCAGATGAAATCAGAATAAAGCCTTAACCATTAAAGAGATTAAACTGTTAATCAAAAGGTTTCCTTCTTCCAAAGACACAAGGCCCAAATGATTTTACCAGATCTTCAAAAAATAGATAAACACTGTTGAGAAACAAAGAAATAAACTGTTCCACAGAATGAGGGAAAAAAGGAAGAGGATTATCTAACTTATTTTTTGAGATACTGAAGTCAGACAAGTAAAGTACAAGTAAAGAAAATTATAATTTAATCTCACTTTTAATGTAAATACAAAATCTTAAGGAAAACATCATGACCAAATAGGACTTAATCTCAAATTGAAAGTATAATTCGAAATTAGAAAACCTACTAAAGACTAAAAGAGAAAAAAGTTTCTCCTTTTTTAAAAAAAATTTTAGTGTCATTTTGATAAATGCAGAAAAGACATTCCATGGAATGCAGAATTTATTCATGGTTAAAGAAAAATCTTTGCAAACTAGGTATAGAAGGCAACTTTCTTTACCTGACAAAGGCCACATACCAAAATTCTACAAACAAATACTGGTTATATTTTAGAGGCATTTCCATTAAAGTCAGGAATAACATAAGGATACCAGTTATAAGTCTGTATTCAGCATAGTGCTGAGGGTCTTAACTGATCTTCTTTGCAATAGCAAAGAAAGGAGAGAGACAGGGACTGGAAAGAGAAAGAAAACTATTCTTGTTTGCAGAAAATGTGACTGTCTACATTAAAGAATTCAAGAAAATTCACAGAGAAACTCTTAGCATTAAAAAGCATTCAGCTAGGATGCTAGATAAAAAAAAATCACACAAAAATCAATAGCACTCCTAGTAGTAGTCACTAATTCGAAAATATAATAGGAAAAAAAAAGAATTCTATTCACTGTAGTAGAAATTATGTGGCACCTAGCATTAAATTTATTGAAATGAGTATAAGACATCTATGAAGAAAACTATAAAAAGTATTATTGAACTATATAAAGAAAGACCAAAATAAATTTAGAGGAATATCATGTCCATTGTTTAGAGTATTCAATAACATGAAAATGTCAATTTTCTCCATATAGATCTATGGGCTTACTGCAATTTTAATTTTAAAAATCCTCAAAATGTGTGTTTATTTGTGTGTGATTCTTAATAATTCTGAAATTCATGTGAAAAGGACAAGAAGAGTCAAGATAATTTTGAAGAAAAAGAGGGTAGGGAGACTTGTCTTATTAGATATTTATGTATTTTTAAAGACCATGCTGGTATTGACCTAGGGGACAGATATATAGATGAATGGAACAGAACAAGATCCCAGAAATAACCTATACGCATGAAGAAACTCTCTGTACAACGAAGGTAGCATCACAATGCAATGGGGGGAATTAGTAGGACTGAGACAACTGGTTATCCATGTGGGGAGAAAGAGAAATCAGACTCCTACTCACCCAACCATAAAGACTAAAGACCTATATGTGAAAGCAAGCTTGCAACTTTGAGAAGAAAATATAGGAAAGTGCATTTATCATTACCAAGTAGGGAAAGATTTCTTGTATAATATGCAAACAACCAAATAAGGGGTATATATTTAATTACATTAAGACAAAAGCTTATGCACAAGAAAAAAGACATGCAAACAAAATGGAAAGGAATTATAGAACAGGAGAAGGTATTTGCAATGCATATAACCATAAACAGGAGATAATTTAAGACGCAGTAATTACACAAGCTTAATTCTTTCATCACAGGGCAATAACACTATTAATAAATAGAAATTAAAACAAAATAACAATTAAAGTATAAGAACATGGCAGTTAGAAGGTAACTAACATAAGAACATCCCATATTAAAAGTTATGAAATGTTATTAAAGTATACTGAAAGGGGAAATTACAGTCTTCATGTTTTCATTATTTTCAAGGAAAGGAAAAATGAAAGTCTTCAACCCAAGGATTTATAACAACAATAAAATCCCTTAAAAATCAAGAGAAAAAAAAATAAAGGCAAAAACAAAACTAAATGAATTAGAATATAGGAAAGTTTATAAAATTAATTCAAGAGCTTATTTAAAAAAACAATAAAATAGACAAACTTTAGAGAAAGTAAAGAAAGAAAAAAACCTGTGAATAATAAAATTAGAAATATAAAAAAGGGATTCAACATCAGCTGAGGAGGATATAGTTTAAAATAAGAGAACACTTAGCAAAATCGTTAAGTTGTAAGTTTGAAAACATAGATGAAATGATCTTCTGGAAATACACACATTACAAAAATTAGAAGTATTAAACCTAAATACAGTAATCACAGCTGAAGAAACTAAGGGAAGAAAAGAGCGAAAGAAATCCCTCCAGAGAAAATATGCCTAGGCCTAGAAAACTCTATAGGGAAAATCTTTCAACTCTTAATGAATAGATAATTGCTATGCTTCAATAATTACTTCAAAACATTGAAAAACTTTGAAAGTCCATCTAATTTACTTCACAGAGATAACCCTGATGTCAAAACCTGAAAAAGACAGCTCAAAAAAAGAAAATAATAAACCTATCTAAATTATGAACATAGAGAAGAAATCCAAACAGATAACAGAGTATCAAAAGAATAACCCCAAAAGGATTTAACCTAGAATGAAAAGGTTTTACATCTTAATATTTGAAAAAATCCAATAGTATAATATATCACATCCACCAGTTTAAAAAGAAAATCCAAATGAGATTCTCTCTCAATCCAAATGAGATCCAATGAGCTAGTCCTTATTAAAAAATGATCATAAATTTAAGAACTCCTCCTTAACAGTAACAAAATATTTATTTCAAAGTCAAAACCACCTGTGAGAATGAAATACTAAGGCAGTATTACTAAAATCAAGAATAAAGCAGGGATACAGTTTATTGCCAATTTTATTTGATTTTTAACTGGAAGTTCTGACCAATTAAATAGGATACATACTGGCAGAAAACTGCTAAATATACAAAGGAGAAACAAAAGTCAGTAGCTTTTCTGTATAGAAATACTATCTAGTTAGAAAGTATAATGGAAAAAAATCAAACTACAATAGTAAAAATTAACAGTAATGACACTGAAAACCTCTATTAAATGCCTTGGAATAGCTTTAATGAGAATGTGAAGGATCCATATAACAAAAACTACAAAATGTTACTGACAAATACAGAAGCAAATTTGAATATTGTTCTGTGGCAACAATGTCAGTATTTTTCAAATTAGTTTGTATCTCAATATACTTTCAACAAAAATCTCAATAAGATTCTTTTAGAATTTGACATTATCATTCTAATGTTTACTGAAAGAATAATTAGGTATAAACAGCAAAGAAAATGTTGAACATGAAAAGGAATGATGGGACAGTGGCCCTGCCAGGTATTAAACAATTTTAAGAAGCAAGTATCAATAAAACTGTGTGGAACTGACAAAAGAACAGATGTATAAATGTTCAAATCAATTGCACAGAATAGATATTCTGAAACAATATTTTACACAAGAACTTAGTCTATGATAAAGAAAGCATCACAAATCAGTAGGGAAAAAAATTATTACTTAATAAACTATCCTGGGTTAATTGGTTATTTAGAAAAAATAAATTTAGAGATTTACCTCAAACTATAATAAAAATAACTTTAGATGGATTAATAGGCGTAATTAGATATAAATGCAAAACTATTAAAAAGACTAGAAGCACATGAAAAAATGTTCAGTAATTTTAGTCATCAAGGAAATGTAAATTAAAACTGTAATAAGCTACCACTGCACACCCAACAGACAGACTAAAATAAAAAAGGTTGACAACATCAAAAGTTGAAGAGAACACAGGGACTTCCCTGGTGGCGCAGTGGTTAAGAATGCACCTGCCAATGCAGAAGACACAGGTTTGAGCCCTGCTCTGGGAAGATCCCACATGCCGCGGAGCAACTCACCACAACTAGAGAAAGCCTGTGTGCACAAAAAGCCTGTGCGCAGCAACGAAGACCCAATGCAGCCAAAAATAAATAAATAAATAAATTTATTAAAAAAAAGAAAAAGTTGGTGAGAATACAGAGCAACTTAAACTCTCTTGCATTGTTGGTGGGAGTAAAAAATGATACAACCACTTTGGAAAAAAGTCAGTTTCTTATAAAACTAAGTATATGTGTATTCTATGACTCAGCAATTCCACTCCTAGCTATTTCCCCCAAAGAAATGAAAGCATATGTCCACACTATGACTCAGCAATTCCACCTCTAGGTATTTGCCCGGAGGAACAGAAAGCATACGTCCATAAAAGTACATGTACAAGAATGCTCATAATGGCCCCAAACTGGAAATTGTCCAGATGTCCATAAATAGAGGATTGATAAACAAACTGTAATATAGACACATAATGAAGTATTACTCTTGACAACCAAAAGAAACTTGAAACACACCAACACAGATGAATTTTTTAAATATTATATTGAGTGAAAGAAACTTTACACCAAAGAGTTCATGCTGTATGATTCCATTTATATAAACTTCTAAAACAGGCAAAACTAATTGACAATGAAGAAACTAAACACTGTGGTTGCCTCTGGTGTAGAGTGGGAGTGAGGATTTATTGGGAAAGGACACTGGGGAACTTTCTGGCATGATGCTAATTTCTCTCTCTATATATAGTTTAATGGCTTTATTTAGATATAATTCGCATGCCATACTATTCACCCACTTAAAGTATACAATCCATGATTAATATTATGTTACTATATTAATATTAATGATTAATATATATTCATCAATATATGCACCCATCAGCTCAAAAAAACCCTGTACCCTTTGAATTTCTAAATCTTGGTAGGTTTATGCCTCTGTCATTTGTCAAGACTCACTGAACGATCCACTTAAGATTTGTGCATCTTACTGTAAATATGTAATATACGTAAACTTTACCTTTAAAACTTTTTTAGAAAAAGGAAATACGAAACAATTTTCAAAGTTCTATGTGGAAAGGGTCATTCTTCAGAAAAGAAAATATTGATAGATTTGATTACTTTAAAACTAAAAACCTTTGTGTGTCAAAAAGTATATAAATATAGCCAACATTAAAATACAAATATCAAGCCAGAGGATGATGATTATTTTTTTTAAATATTAGAAAAGGAGGGTTTTGTCCATATATTTGATACATGCATAAAACATTCTAAATCATTGCAAATATTAAGATACCAACAAATATGTGGGTGAAGGCTCTTAACAGAAAGTTTATAAATAGGAAATAAAACCTAACAGACAGGTGGAAATTTCATGTTTACAGAAATTAAGATTAAAATTAAAATTATATCAAGAGCAATATATATATATCAAAGGGCCTAGAATTTGTATACTCTTTGATTTATTTTCCTTTGAGAAATATATTCTCCTTTGAAAAGAGATATTTAAAGTGAATAATAATGGTTATGCACAAAGATTTAGCTACAAGAATATTTATTTATTTAATAAATTTAATTTATTACAGCACCATTTGTAATATTGACAAACCTGATATTACCCAAATGTTTAATATAGAGTACTAATTAAATAAATTATAGTACAAAGATAATAAATTAACTCAGCAGTCCTGTACAACTATTTAAAACGATGTTGTAAAACACTTAATGATGTGGAAATATGTTTAAACATATTTTAAACATCTTGAGTTTAAAAAAGAAGAAAAAAGGCCCAAACTTCCTTGATCCTGTTAAGCTAACCCATTCCCTTAATATCTGTGCTGTGGACACACAGGCATTTAGCTCCTGTCAACCTCCACCCTTCTCTTCTTCCCCATTTCCCTTTGGAGGCTGTTCTGGGAAGAAGAAATAGGCTGGTATCAGGACTGAGGGAAAAAAACATTTTAAAAAATGAAAAGAGAAAGAGTATAAAACACTGTTTTGGCTGACCATTTTTTTTTAATTGGGAAAAAGTATATGTGTACATGATTAGAAACTGAAACAGTCAAAAAATGCATATGATGAAAAGTCCCTATCCAGTCCTAGGTGCCTTAGTTAGTTTTTCTTATCTTCTTCTAGATATATTTTTTAAGAAAGATATCTACGAAAAGGAACAAACAAAACACAAGAAAGAGAAAAGAAGGAAGGGAGGGAAGGAAAAATAGAGGGAGAGAGAGAAAAATAGAGGGAAGGAAGGGGAAAAGATATAAAGGGGGAATATGGGGAAAAATTAGAATGAGTTTATTCTATGAGGGGTCTAAACAGCTGAAGTTTATTTTAGAATATACGTTAAACATTTGGATCTCAAATGTTCAGCAACCTGCTACTAACTTAATAACACTATTACATGAATATTAAATTATTTACAAATATTTATAAAATAAATCAAGATCAAAAGTGAAGAGCCTTTTTACTTGAGATGCCTTAATGAACAGTGACTGTGTCATCCAAACCCAAATTAGGGTTCCTAGCCTGGCAAGCATTAGTGTACAGGAACAGTGGAGTAGAGCACGTGAAATCAAGACTGTCCTGGACTTGCAGCTCTGATAGAAAGAACAATGGAAGTTCAGAACCTTAGAAGCACTCCCAGCCTAGATTTACCCCAACTGGAGAGCGTGTCTAGGGCAGAAGCACCAAATGACAGCCACTGGGAGCCCACATGTTTTCTTTCCTGGCATCATCTTCATATGTTAGGTATAGGACCACATATCCTGACTCTCTTTTACAACCATTTTGGATTGATTAGACATGAATGTATTGGTTTATATTTACTGCTTGAAGTAAGCCTAACAATATTATTTCAATGGGTGGGGAGAGGAGAAATCAGTCAATCCAGATAGTCCACCAAAAACACATCTGGGCTTCTCAGTTGAGGGCAGGTTAGGATTCTTAGAGTGTGTCTCTCCCTGGGGGCCACCCCCTTTTTTTCCATGATGCAAATGTAGAACATTCAAAGGTAGTGTAGTCAAGGGATGAGATTTGATAAAATTAATTTTTACTGCTTCATCAAAGACATTCATTCCTAAGTGAACAGAAATATTTCTGTGTGTGATCAAGCTTGGTAGCTTAAAAATAATTAACAATTTATTTGCAAACAATTTATTTATAAGTGAGCTTATAATTAGTTTAAGACATGTTCTTTTTACATTAAAAAAAACAAAACAAAAACCCTTACAGTATTGACCATTCACGATGAGAATGACAGTTGGTTAGAAACCGTAAGACAGTTTATGAGATGAGAAGGAATGCCTGGCGGGGGGAAGCAACATGGGAACCAGAACAGAAGGAAGGAGTTAACTTAGGGATGGAGGGAAGAGGGAAAAGAAGAAGACAAAAGCCCTAAAAGCTGAAGCAGGAACAAAAAGAACAAGAGAACAGAGCTATCCTTTTAAGTCCTTATCAGAATTTGGAAATCTGTTCTCGCATGTAAAATCAAGTGAGTGTTTTTCCCATTTTAAAAAAATTAACCTTTCCTGATTTCTCCTTTTCTTTTGTACCTTTAAGCATGTATCTGAGTGGAACTTTTATTTTTCAAGGGTTTATCCAGTCCAACTACTTATCTTTCACCTGCCATCACAATGTCCCAAACTAGGTTGACTTTATTGTTATTACACCTGCAGTGATGATTTCAGTTCAAGGTTCAGCAGGTGAAATTAAGCCTGACAGTTCTCCTGATGTACCTCCAACATATAAACAAATTAAATTTACTGCCATGTTTTTGAGTGAGCCTTTTCTAAAGGGGTTTCTGACTTGAGCATTCTACTTCCATCTGATTTTAGCAGTTAGTCCCAAGGATGTGAGCAGTTATTTTTCCTTATTAGTGCTGGTGCCTCAGTAGATGAGTCTCTAAGCGTGGCCCCACTTGCTGAGCCCCCCAGCCCTGGGCAGAAGGAACTAAAGGCAAGAAGATAAAGCCAAGAAGACCAAATAAACAGAAGAACAGAGTTCTGATGTCCAAAGCTTTTGTCTCATTTATTAATTCTGCAGATACTTACTGAGCACTTACTATGCACAAGCTCCAGGTTAGACACTGGGGGTACAGTGGTGGGCAGATACTGTTCTCCTACCCTCCCAGAGCTCAAGGCTCATCCTCTCAGGTAGGCAAAACAAGTGTTATTAATATTCCCATTATGAGACCAGGAAACAGAGGCAAAGGACAGACACAGCTTTGGAACAGGAATGGAGCTCAGCTTTTCTCTCCTGAGGTCTAAATAGTTGGCTAACGGTACTCAATGGCTCTCAAACTTTTCTCTTACTAATTAGACAACGGAGCTTTAAGAAGGTATTCACCACCCACCATGGGCTTTTGCTCCCCATCTTTAAAATTCAGGAAATGATTTGTATCCCCATTCCTGTCTTAGAAGAAGTAGCCCATTTCTTCACACAACTTTAGACGATTATTATTATGATGATTAATACTGGCAATAAATCGGCTTTAAGAAATAATTTACCGAAATCTTTAAATCCATCTTTCCCTAGAGTTGGGTATATAAAAACTAAGACTATGCAAAAGTTTGCTTTCATATAAAATGATCAGACATCCAGGTATTCAGATTAAAAAATGCCAGATCTGGATCCTTTCTCAGGGAACTCTTGAGTTCACCTGCCTTTCAAGAAATCTGAATCCTTTCCAAGGAAGAGGAACCCAGAAAGAAAGGTTCTTTTCCTGAGAGCATTTTCTTATTCTTTCACTCCTTTCAGCTGTTAGCAGCAGCTGGTTCCCTCAGTGTGCTGAAATGCCCGCTGCCTTGTAAACATTCTCTCTAATACCGCGCATTACTCATAGTTTGAAAATCACTTTGACTCCTGAAACATAATTATGTTAATGTCAGATGAGTCAGCAGGGGGACAGCACGCTGCTCCTATGGCAGCCGCGCCTCCTCCCAGCCTCTCAGCGCCTGAGGCTTCAAAAACAAAAATTTCAAAAAGAGAGGAACGCCCTTTTGGTGGGAGAGAAGAGAAATTATGAATATGGCTCAAAGAACGGCTTCAAAGGAGTCGTCGATTTCATCTTCGCTGCAACATGAAAGGGAGAGTCGAAGTAAAATCGCCAACCCTAGGTTAATCCGTTTACGTGAAGAATAAACAGGAATTTGGAGAGTTTCTCTAGAAGAGCTGTGATTTTCCCGCAGGGATGAGTTGAGACAGGTCACTCTGGTGAATATACAGCCGTGATGTTATTTCCAGGGTTCCCCTTGGAGCTGTTTTCACACCCATAGGAGGTAATGCCGGGCAACCCAGGAGGTGCGCGGCGCAGGACTATTACGCTGGGGCATCCATAGGAAATGGGAGGGGGCTCATTCGTACGCGGATTCCAGACCCTGGCCCGGGTCCCCTCGGCCTCTTTGCTTTGGCGCTGTGCCCACCCCATCAGCGCGACCCCTCAGAGAAGAGTTTGCAGCCACTCTCTTGGGCTGTCCTCAGCATCACTTACAACCTCTCAATTGTTTCCCCGTCCCCGAGCTGCTGGGAAGTGAAGAGGAACCGAGTAGGACAGGGTTGGAGGTTTCAGGGCCTGGATAACCACACCACCACCTGCCCCTGTTCCCAGTCACAGTCCAACCCGCCAGTAACCCCAACCGACCCCTTCTCGGCCTGCCTTCCCCCTGGGAACTCAGGAAATCATTTAAATACATTTACATGGTGCCTCCCGAAGAGGCTTCCAGGTTCATTATCTCACCCATGTCTCATAAATACCCCTATTTTATAAGTGGGGAAACTGAGGTTCAGAGAAGGGGTGTCCTTGTGCAAGGTCGCACAGCGAGTGGCAGAGCTACACACTCAGACAGTGGGGCCCTTTCTACTCCACCAACAACAGAGCAGGGAATCCACACCTAGAGGACTGGAGAATGCCAGCTAGGGTTAAAGGACCCCCCAGAGTACATATCTTTACAGACAAGAAGAGTAACCAAAATCTACAGAGAGGCAGTGACTTGCCCAAGGTCACAGGCTCAGAATGTGACAGAAGCAGCTGCCAAACAGGGTCTACTGACCCCTGGTCCAGGGCTTTTTCTCTCCAGCCTCATTATTTCCTCACTCTGGACTTATTCCAGTTTAGACACACGGGAAGAGTCTGCTCTCCGCAGTGAACCTAGACATCTACGCTGCTGATACAAAGCATTCTATTCCCAAAGCACAAGGCTGCACAAGAGGCAGAGACATCAAGGAGGAGAATTCACTGGAAGGAAGGGGTTAACCACATCCAGTGGCTTTCCATTATGGTATGACTGATCAGTACCCCAGATTAACTGCAGCGCTGATCAGTGGTACCGTCAAACCATGGCTTCATCCAGGCTCATTTCAAAGGCTGAGACAACATCACTGTCTCAGTGGGCTGCTGATTTGGCCCCAGTGTAGTTATGTAACCTGGGAGGGTAAAATGCCTAATCCAACCTAGAGATTCTGCAGCACCCTAATTCCAGGCCTTTTAATCCCCTACCCTCGGACCACTTCTTTGGGTGGCATATAGATACCATCTGATGGTGCGCGGAACTCACTTTCCCACTCCTCTCCAGGGTGGGGCTGACCCTGGCCGTATTGGGTATCCCTCCAGCTAGAGGCTTCCTGACCAAATACCTTTTTCCCATGGCATTTCCCCTGCTTAGCCCCCCAAAACAAAGAAAAGTCAAGACTCACATTTTGAGGTGGGTGCCGACAATCCTTAGGAAGCTGTGGAACACCCTATTTAGGGGAGAATTTCTATTCTTGTCATGTCTCCCTGTCTGGTCCCATCCAATTTATCCTTGAGGCATGGTTGGTCAAGAAAAGCTGACCCTGCCCCCTGCTCCCCAAAGCAACCAACAGCTGCTTCTATATTGAGTGGCAATATGATGTCATATCATAGGTGACTAACCCATCGAGGCTTCCCTACGAGCCATCATCTAAATATGACAGCCTTCCATCATCCTGACCTTTTCACGGGAGAAAGCTGAGTGAGGGGCTTAATGCTGCATCCCTGGGCTCAAGGCCACGTCTGGCATTCTGTGGCCAGCATCTGTGACTGAGCATGTGAGAACACACATGCCCACTCCCACACACAGATCCCCTTCCTAGTAGAAGGTCACTTTCACTCAAGACAGCTTTCCTCCACTGGCCTGACTTTGAAATTAGTAACCATCAGAATGTTTAATAATCATAATCATCAAGGGAGGAATTGGGGAGGGGTTGTCTATATTTACTTGCATATCCCAAGTACTGGCTTAGACACTTTACATATAGTTTTTCATTTAATTTTCAAAATGCTCTGTGGAAGGCAGTACAATCCTGTGGAGTTAGAGAAACTGAGGTCAGAGGGGTTAAGAAACTTTCCCACAGTTACAGAGCTGGTCACAGTGGGGCTCAGATTCCAGCCCAAGTCTCTGTGACTCCAGTGTGGACTGAACTCTACATACAGAAGTGTGTTATCACCTCACCTGGATTTAAAAAAAAAAAAAGACTTTATTTTGTAGAGCAGTTATAGATTTATAGAAAAATTGGGCAGAAGTACAGAGAGTTCCCATATGCCCCTTATCCGCCCTTACCCACACTCTCCCCAGCTAGATGTACCAGAGTAGTACATTTGTTACAACTTACAAACCTACACTGACACATCATGATCCCCCAAATCCATAGTTTACATTACAGTTCACTCTTGGGATTGTACATGCTGTGGGTTTGGACAAATGTACAAGGACACATTTCCCTCATTGGATATCATACGGAGTAGTTTCACTGCCCTAAAAATCCCCCGTGCTCCCCCATTCATGCCTCCCTCCTCTCTAACCCTTTGCAAGCACTCACATTTTTACTGTCTTCAAAGCTTTGTCTTTTCCAGAATGTCATGTAGTTGGAATCATACAGTACGTAGCCTTTTCAGGTTGGCTCCTTTGACTTAGTGATATGCATTTAATGTTCCTCCATGTCTTTTCATGGCTCTATTTATTTATTTTTGGTACTGAATAATATTCCATTGTCTGGATGTACCACAGTTTATTTGTCCATTCACCTGCTGGATGACCTGTGGTTAAAACTTCATTCTACGGTGGTTCATATTAAAAATAGGGATAGCCGCAGGGCCTGGTCTTTCTCTTCTGGACCTCATACCTGCTTCCTCACTACTGCCACCCACACAGTGCCTGTCAGGGGGTGCCACTTTGGCATCCCTTGTCTATGCATCATTTCGGCAGCCTGGGAACCAACTATTCCTCCAGGACAAGCTCTAGGGCAATCTAAGGAGAGCTCACACATGCACATCTGCCAAAAAAAATCACACATTCCCTTTTCCCTCCATGCCAGTCATGCTCTCGTGTTTGCCCTAGAGCCCCCAATACAGTCATTCCTAATATGTCTCACAAGTTACCATATGGGTTTTCTTTTCTTTTTTTAATTCCAGCCATCCAACCACCCACAAGTATTTACTGAGCACCTACTATATGTTGGTCCTAGATAGTAAGTCTTTAGAGGACATTGAATGTCATTATGTGAGTTTGTATGCAGAGTCACACCCATCACAGCACCCCACTCCATTAATAAAGATGTTTTATGGGGCGTGTTTGTGTGTGTGAGTGTGGAGGTAAAAACAAAGACAAACATAGTGAGCGAATAAAAATAAGCCTGTGAGACGATCTGAATTAGCATCATCAAATTATAATATATTTATTACATATAACATTATAATTATAAAATTATTATTACGATAAAAACCCTTATATAGCACTTTCTGTGTTTTGGTGCTTTTACATAGATGGTAAACCTACTTATTGCCTGAAAAGGCTGTACAGGCTGAAATAAAAATAGATTAAAGAAAGTTTCAGATAAATTCTTGGAGGGCAGATCTATAACAAGTTATTAAAGTGGAGTTAGGAATAACCAGGGTACATTCCTAACCAATGAGGATGATATCACGAAGGGTAAGTGCCATAATCTGGCCCAGCCATCTTAGTGGCTCCACTGGAGGCTGGTGCTCAAGTGGGACAGAGCTCAGGACTAACCCCGCAGCCATTGCTAAGCAGTCACTATGGACTTGGGTCTACCCAGGGACCCCTGAACTTCCACTACCCTGGGAGCCTGCCCAATGGCTCCCTACCACGCCCCCTCCACCTCCGTCAGGCAAGAAGATGTGTGTGTTGTTCCCTGTTTCTCCCCCCACAAAAGAAGCGCTTTACTTTGTGTCATCCAGTGAGTCACTTGCACGGTTGGGAACAGACCCAGGATTCCTGCTCCTTTCTTTGCTAGGGCTGTTTGCTGGAGATCACAATCCTTCCACATTAGTGGCCAATTACATTTACGGCTCTTAACAACATTTAATGGGGCTTTGGGGATAGGAAAGTGATGGGAAGTAAAGGCTGGGAGATAAAAAATCAAAACCTGAAATGACACACAAGATCTTGATTACGGAAGGTTTAAAAATGGCAGTCCAACTCATCATGTCGTTCCATTGGGAAGTGTTCCTAGGTTTGAGGAGGAATAAACCCCTCACCTATCTTGAGGCTGGATGGGAAGGAGAGGAAAGGAGAAGAGGAAGTAGTCAGAGGTCCTCAGATATTGTATTCTCCAATTCTGCCCTACAATTTTATCTCTATTTATTTCAAGTCACTATTTGTCTTCCCTCCCATCATGTATATGATGTATTACAGTTTCTCACACACATATATGCTCACTATTCCACCTGAGGCTCATAACAGAGGTGTGATCCATGAGAAGAGCAGCGAGCTGGAAGTCAAGTGATTAGGACTCTACATAACAGGCCATGTGACCGCAGGCACATCACCTCACCTGGACCTTAGTTCCCTAGTTGTAAAACAAGGGCTGGCCTGGTTGGCCTGAAGGTCCCATACTGCTCTAAGCTTCCTTATCTGTGCGTCCAGATCCAATACAGAGGGAGAAGCCACTGCCCACAGCTGAGGCTGCCTGTGGTTTTTTTCCATCTCCTGCCAAGGCTGCGATGGGAGCACACACAAGGTGTTTGGTCACAGGCTCCAGGAAACCTGGAGAACAGGAAGAGCAGTGGGCAGTGACTTCAACAGCATGATCAAGGGGAAAGGCACAGGGGACACAAAGAGAAGAGAGCTTGGTGGTGGCTGGAGCCCTGGGATGCGGGGAGAGGGGTCAGTTCTAAATGTCACTGAGGGGTGAGCTGGGGGGAGGAAGGTACTCCTGGTAGATCTGGCAGGTGTGGCCTGAGGATGGGCTTGTGACACTCAGCCAAGGACCAATAATGATTGTCAGAAAGTAACAGTGGCTTCATTTCCAGTACACAGGCAGCATTATTTTGCTCAAAACTTTAAGAAGCTGTTGTCATCTCATTTGTTCTTGGCATGACTATACTGTTCCAATAGGAAATTTTCTGTTGCTTTATAGAGAGGGAATTATGATGGTGGAGAAACAAGGTGTTTCTTCTGCACTTGGGTAGAACTGGCCACTAGTGTGCCAGGCCAGGGCGCAGTAAGCAGGATGTCCTCTCTAGTTTCAAGAGAGAAAAAAGAGTCAAGGGTAGGTGTGGCAGGGCTGGGACTAGGGTGTGGTGAGTGAGGTGCCTAGGGCGAAAACCTCAAGAAGGAGGCACTTGCTCTCAGGGTCCTGCAAGTACAGGACAGGCACTTGAGAGGGAGTGCCTTCTCACTCACCTGACTGTCTGCCAGGCCTTGAGGCCCAGCCCTCCTGCTCTGGGCATCTTCAGGCAGGGGTTACTTGTGAGTTACTTGTTCAGAAGCACTGGGATTGCACTAAAGGGTGAAAGCTGTTCTATGGGACTCAATACACCCAGAACAAAACATACATTTCACAGCTCACCTTTATCACCAGAAACATTGACTTGGAGTACAGCTGACTTGGAAGTGACTTTCAGTTTGCTAGTCTTTAGCTGTGTAACCTAGGGAAGCATACTTAACCCTGCTGTGCCTTGATTTCCTTCCTCATCCGTAAAATGGGAACAATAACATCCACCTCAGAGAGGAGATAGGGGAGGGAGGATAACGAACATATCTGCCACATAGTAAACCTCAGTGAATTGTTAGCTCCCTGTGAGGATGCGATAGTGCTGAATGATGAAGCACTGGATAGGGTTCCTACCTCTGGGAGCTTCCACAGGCAACATAGGCATAAAAGGAGGATTGGATACCGGTTCACAAATTTCACATCTAGAGTTTCTTGTTTCAGGTCACACAACTAATGAGAGAGTTTGGATAGAGTCAAAAACAGTGACAAAAGGGCCAAGCTGGCCCAAGTTGATGAATTACATCAATAAACATTCAAACCACAGCCTTTCTCATCAGTAGAGGTGTAAGCCTATGGGCAGGGGCTATAAGTGAAGGGGTAGGAAGTCAAGGGCCACAGAAAACTTCCTGACTTTTGGGTCAAGATCAGATTCTGGTTAATCAAGGAGGGCTTCCAGGAGGAGGTTCTGGGGCTTCTGGGAGCCTCCAATGAGGCTCAGTTGCTCTCGTTTTTTCATCCCTATCTCAACAATCAACTTTTCTCAGTACAAAGGGATATAAAACGGGCTCCGACTCTACGGATGTGTGATTGGGGTCATCTCCCCACGTTTTTCACGATCTGAGGACTGGTCCCTTTAAGGCATCGAAACTCAGTGAACGTTCTACGGCCGGCCTAGCGGCCTTCCCGAGGCGCGCTTACGTCACCTTTCGGGGAAGCGGCTGACGTCACCGCGTCCTCGGCGGGTGGGGGCGGAGCCATGACTCACCCGGCCGGCGGCCCTGGCCCGGCTGCGCAGAGTGTACGTGAGCGCGCGTCGCGCTCGTTTCTAATTTTAGCTCCGGCGGCCCTGGTGGGGTCCGGCGAGGTAAAGGCGGGCAGAGGGGACATGGGGGCTGGGGGCGCGGTTCTCCCGGTCCCTTGCTGCCCCGCTGTTGGTCCTCCTGGAGGACGGCTCCCGGCCCGAGCCGCTGGAACGCCGGCGCTTCCTTAGGCCAGGGCGAAGGGTCTCCTCCGCGTGCCAGCCCAGCCCTGAGCTCAGCGTAGGCGTTCAATAAACGAATTGGGGTTCCCTCCTAAATGCGACTCGGGACTTCCCAGAGAGGGCTAGGGTTCTGGAAAGTTCCCTGGTGGATGGGGTGCGGTGTGGACTGAAGTCAGAACAGGAGCGGGGCTCGGCGAGGGCTCGGGCAGGCGGTGTGGACAGAGCCCATCGGGGCGTCGGTCCTAGGTGACCTCGGTGGGGCGGTCGCTCAGCCTTTCTGAGCGGGGCCCCGGGCTTGGCCGGCGTCGCCAACAGTGGTTTGGGCGGGGGGCGGCAGGGCCCCCACTGAGCCGCCGTGTCTGAATCAGTGGCAGTGGTAGGGATGGTGCCTTCGGTGGTGTGAAGGCTGTCCAGGGGTCGGGCTAAGCACAGAGGCCTGAAGGTCACCGGTTGAGGAGACAGCGCCCAAAACAGGCGCTGCATCCTGAGCCCTGGGAGTACCGAGGTGACCTTCCAAGAATCAGATAAAAGCTTCGTTTTAAAGGAAGCAGGGCCAGACGTCTTATAAAATCGACACTTTCCCGTTCTTTGGGGCGGGGGGAGGCCGGAGGCGGGGAGGGAGTTATGGAAAGAAGCTGTCAGCGTAAAGTGAACTACAATTTTGACTTTGCAGAGCGGTCTGACGTATCACAGTGACCTGCATTCTGTTGGTGTGGCATCCTCAGGTTTCACAGGGATTGTCTGTGTAGGCAGCTTATAAAACAGTGTTCAAGGAACCTTTGACCTTATTAGGTGAAGGGCGTTAGATGTTACAAAAGAATATTAAATAGAATGATAAACTGGGAATGTCAGGTGGTAGTAGGGGAACATTTTCTAATTGTTGGATCATTCAAATTTGTAATGCAAGTTTTTGAAGGTTATAACCTTAAAAAAAAAAACCTTTTCATATGCCCTTTTCTTAGAAAGAAATGGTGGAAAGTTGTGGAATAAAGGTAGCTTTTAGCATTATGACATGAATGAATGACAGAAATCCATAAATCAAATGTGTAGTTTTCATTTTTTTTTCCAGAAATACCACATTGGCCTTGGTAAATTGGAGATTTTTCAGATATAAATATGGAAACTGCAAGAATTTAGGGCATTATTCCTTATTCGGTATGCATCTTAACAGTTTAAAAAGGACTAACAGTTTACAATCCAACAACTGAATACATCCAGAGGTATGTGTAGTGTTTTATATTGTTCTATAGCAACAAAAGTCTCTCTGTCCCACTTTTGGGGAGTTGCTACCACATATTCCTCAGTGTAATGCGTATTTGGGGAGGGACTTA
The DNA here is from genome assembly GCF_005190385.1 of Monodon monoceros. Taxonomy (NCBI): domain Eukaryota; kingdom Metazoa; phylum Chordata; class Mammalia; order Artiodactyla; family Monodontidae; genus Monodon; species Monodon monoceros. The sequence goes on along the minus strand of NW_021703774.1, from coordinate 39,301,295 downwards.
AATTGAGCAGGTGTGAATGATGATGAATCATGTTCTTAAACTGAGCTAATTTCCCTTTGTGTGGGTTATTGTTGTGTGTGTATATAATAGATTATAAGAACCTGAACGTAAAGTTTTCACATTCAGAAATTAGTTCTTGCTTTAAAAATACTAACCTTGGAATGGACCACCTGCATCCTGAAGACAGCCTGTTAGCGTTTCTGCGAAGTCTTCCCTTTCCCTAAGTTGTCCCTGCTTTCTTTGAGTCACATCTGTTATTCGGTTGTTCACTGTGCTGTGATTGTTCACTTACATGTTTCTCCCACTAGACTAAACTCTTGGGGCTATGAACTAGTATCTATCTTTGTATCTCTAGCATCTAGAATAGGGCTAGCATGTAGTAAGAGCTACAGTTTTTGTAGTTTTGTTTCATTGAGTAAATGTGAGTTTTCCAAACCAGATTGCCCATTTGGGGAAGGGAGAGTTTTTTTAATAGTTGAGAGGACTGGGCAGTGGACCTATATTGCTGCTGTAGGGGACATAGTTCCCTTCTTTTCCAGGCCCACCTTAACCTCTCCCCCAGTCCCACCACCACCACCCATGAGGAAGGAGCCAAGGCAAATAAAACCAACGACCAGACTCTAAGTTATTTTGGGATCTCAGTAGTGTGCTGTAGTTTTAGATGCAAGATGATAGAACTTTGTCTGCTCTCCAGGCCAGAACTAATCCACACACTGGCATTAGTCAGGTTCTTTTCACAGAGGAATTGGCCAGTCTTTACTCTTTTAAAAAATGGGAATTTCAGAACCTCCACCGCATCTGTGGATAGTTAAGACTGGTTGCTAAATGAAATGTTTACATTTGAAATGGAATCAGTTTCTGCACAATGATATTTCATGCTTATCCTGAGAAAAGATTTAAGAATATAAAATGAAGGTATTATTCTTTTCCTTAAAATTGTCAAAAGGAGGGGATTTTTACAGTAAAGCGTTACTAGCCAAAACTCTTAGTAAACTGGAATTGATGCCACACTTAATTTTATGAAAGGCTGACAGCAAAATAAATTGCTATGAGAGATTTAGTTTTGAAAATACATCATGCATTACAGTGATTACTAGTATTTTCTGTAAAAACTCAGTACCACTGCGACATCCTAAATCAGAAGGGCCACATTTTTACATCCACTGTGTTTAAGTCAAGAAAAAATGATGTATATTTGGAAGATTTTTTAACAAGATTTTTTTTTTTTTTTTGCTGTACACGGGCCTCTCACTATTGTGGCCTCTCCCGTTGCGGAGCACAGGCTCCGGACGCGGGGGCTCAGCGGCCATGGCTCACGGGCCCAGCCGCTCCGCGGCACGTGGGATCTTCCCGGACCGGGGCACGAACCCACGTCCCCTGCATCGGCAGGCGGACTCTCAACCACTGCACCACCAGGGAAGCCCTTTTAACAAGATTTTAATTAGGGTTTTAGAAAGTGGTTCAGCTGAATTTTCCCATACAAAGAGTTACATGAGAGCGATGAAACAGAGAAGTAGCTTTCGTGAAAATAGGGGAGAACACTAGAAGGAAAGAACAAGGGACTCTTTGCTGTTGACTAGGTAAAGCTTTGACAATTCCTACACATGTTCCTACCACCCTCACCAAAAATACATCTTTAGGTCCTGTTTTACCTGCATTTTTTCCTCAAAAGAGAGCCTTCTATAATAATAATAAAAATAATGTTGAAAACAAGTTCTATTTATTGATCACTATGTGTCAGATACTGTGCTCAATGCTTTGTGAAATTATTTCAGTTAATCCTTCCTACAATCCTGTGCTAAATGGATTTTTAATTATTTCCATTTTATAGGCTCAGGGAGGTTAAAGGGCTTGCTTAAGGTCACATAGTTATTAAGAAACAGCCATGATTTGAACCCAGGTTGTGTTAGGGTTCTCCAAAGAAACAGAACCAATAGGATGTGGATATATGTGTGTGTATATATAATATATACATATATAGAGAGATTTATCATAAGGATATAAGGAATTGGCTCATTTGCTTATGGAGGTTGGCAAGTCCCAAAATCTGCAGGGTGAATTGCAATCTGGAGACCCAGGAGTGCCAAAGGTATCATTCCATTCTGGGTCCAAAAGGAGGGAAAAAGCCGATGTTCCAGTTTGAAGGCCATGAGGCAGGAAGAATTCCCTCTTACTCGAGGAGAGTCAGTCTTTTTGTCTCTTCAGGCCTTCAACTGACTGAGGGCCACCTACGTTATACAGGGCAATCTACTTTAGTCGTCTACCAATTTAAGCGTTAATCTCATTGAAAACCCACCTCACAGAAACGCCCAGAATAATATTTGACCAAATATCTGGTTAATAAATAAATTATCATTCAGATCCATTTGATTTCCAAAGCTCATGCTTTTAATGTTATTTCACAATGTCTCTCTCCCACTCTAGGTTTCGCAAAGTAGCTTTAACCCTGGATCTTTTCCCCTCTCACCTGGAATGTCTATCAAAGTTCACCCCACTCATACCAGATGAACACCTAATTAGTGCAGGTGTTTGAATATCAGTAACCAACTCAGAATCCCTTTCCCAATAGCACACACAACACAGCCATTTTCTTCCTTACAATAACTTCCCAGCCTCCTGATTATACTCCAAGCATTCTGATTTTCTATGCATGCAACTCTGAACTAATTCCCACCACACTAGCAAGTCTTACCTGACTCCTTCTTCATCCTCTTCCTTGACATCTTTGAAGACACCAAGCCCTGATGGTACAGCCCAGCGAGCCCATGAGCTTCCCTTCTCTCAGCTCCCTCCTTAGCACCAACCTTTCTTATCGTTTACTCTTGACTCCTGCCATCATTGTCACTGTCATTTTAGAACTCTAACCTCTCTACGCCTCCCCCCAAAAGAAGGAACTCACTGCAGGGATTTCACTTGGTTGAGTCTTGTGAACCCACATCCCAGAGATTGCTTATTTAAAAGTACTTCCATGATCTATGCACTTTTAATAAATACTGTTTATTAAATTTATTTACTTGGTTACCATTTTAGAAAGAATAAAAATTCTTAGAGTAATTTTTGCCTAATTGGCACTGTTCTCCTGCATCCTAGGACACCTTATACAGTTATCGTGGATATCGTTATGCCAGTCCTTCAGCATTTTTTCATGAACAGTTTCAGAGCATTTGTTTTTAGCAAGTTAATTGTCCTTTAATATCCAGATAGTCATTCCTAACAAAGTAATGCTTTGCATACTTTCTGTCTCATAGATATTTAGGCTGTTTTTCATTGTTACATATTATTAAAGATAAAAACATTAGAAAACATTCAAAAAAACACATGGACAAAATCAGATTTTTATTGACATTCAAGAGATACAGTCAAGCCTGACAAGGTTTTAAAACTGAAAATTTTAAGATAGATTTTGGAAGATGAGCTGCTTTGAGAGAGGGCAGTTGTTACAGAGAATTGTCACATATTATCACTTAAGGGATAGTTCATTCTTCCAAAAGTTAATTTACCAAGCACAACACACTTAAAAGGGTATTTTTATCGAAGCCACAAATAAAAACACATTCCTCTCCCATATTAGAAAAAAATCAGGTATGTATTTTTTGATTGACAGTTGACATCTGCCACAGATATATTACTTTAATCAAGGCAAGAGAACTCTTCTTGTTAAACAGTATATTTCTTCTAGGTTTTCCAGGGCTTGGAATTACATTACCTCTCCTAATTTAAATTGACTTGGTGGCCTTTGGTATGTCTGGGAGAATAAAAACAGAGGGTATTAAAGTAGGAATCATAAAAATCTGAGAAGTTTGATGTGTAATTTGGTACTATTTTTACAAGCCAAATTCCAGTGGCAGGGAAATGACTTTGGTCTCTAAAACAATTCTGAGGCTGGGTCCTTTGTAAATAGTTTCTTGGGTGTATTTGCTTCAATTGAAGGCTTAATAAAGAAGAGACATCACTTAATTACCCTTTTCTGTGTTCTTAATAGTGTTTTTTTTAAACCCAGTTTTGTTGAAAACAATCATTTCTTTTTCTTTGCCTTTTTTGGAAGCTGAGCTACAATTACGTTTTAGAACGCAATTGAATCTATCAAGTAATGAAGCTAGCTGGTAATTTTTTGTCCTTAAGTATTAAATGAGGAGTTTTCAGCATACCATGTAAGCAGGATTTATGGTAGTATTCTGGAAGTTTAAATCTTTGAAATTTTTAACAGACTTAGACTGTTATTTTCTGAGATTTTTTAAAAAATAGCATTGCTTTAACAACATTATGGTTATAATAAATGTTTTGCAATCCAAATCCTTATTTTTTAAAAATATATCATTTTAATATCCTATTTTAAAATATTGATATATTTATTGAATTATATAACATTGGATTATTAGCATTATAAATAAATACAAAAAATCACTAGACCTCCTTCACTTATAAAAGTAAAATTGGTCTTGTACCTAAATTGTAAATTGTGTTTTAAATTTTGTTTTATTTTTAGCTGGGTAGTTAAGAGTTCAGGCCTTTTTTTTTTTTTTAAGTCGGGTGTGTACTGAGGTAATTTACATGTAGTAAAATTCATCATTTTAGGTATAAAACCTATGAATTTTGACAAACACAGTCATATAATCATTTCCACAATAAAGGCAGAACATTTCCGCCACCCCAGAAAGCTGACCTGTGCCTGTTGTAGTCAATCCTTTTCCTGAAAATAGAATTTAAAATTAAATTAATGAAATAAGACTTTAAAAAACATAGCTGGTACACTGGTTTGGGGGCCATTATTGTAAGCTGGATGATAACTTTAGTGGGAAGGAAAATGTAATGGAAACAAACCTAAGATTTTGAATATATTACTCTAAAATGATTGGGTAGAAGTGTTACAAACAAAACATAAAGGATTGATTTTATTGTGTTTTAGTCCATCAACCTGATGTATGTTTACTTTTCTTCACTCTATGTCCATCTCCCCAAATATCCTGATGTGCCTAAATCCTTAAGACATTTTCTCTTGCTAGCTTGTATTTTAGTCTTTTCAGTGAATATTAAAAGTGGAATATTGTTTCTGCCCGCCTGAAATAAGCAACGGCAAGGACCATGTCATCTTCATTTGTTTATTACCATCTCTTCCATAGAAAAGAAGCTGAAATATTTGTTAAATGGATGAAATTTTACTTTCACTTGGATGGTTTCAAGCTGAGCAGAGAGTGATCTGAGAATGACTTGGATTTTCTCAAGTAAATTTTGAGAGTATTGTTAATACTAGATTAAAACTTAAAACTCATTTAAAAACCTAGGTTTTAGAGTTGGATCTAAATTTGAATACTGCCTTTGTCATTTAGCTATGAAACTTCAGGCAAATTCATTTCTCTTAACATTGGTTTTCCTATCTATAAAAATCAGAATAAAAAAATGAAACAAAATACATGTCTCATTAAAACTCTATGAGGGGGCTTCCCTGGTGACGCAGTGGTTGAGAGTCCGCCTGCCGATGCAGGGGACACGGGTTCGTGCCCCGGTCCAGGAAGATCCCACATGCCGCGGAGCGGCTAGGCCCGTGAGCCATGGCCACCGAGTCTGCGCGTCCGGAGCTTGTGCTCTGCAACGGGAGAGGTCACAACTGTGAGAGGCTCGCGTACCACAAAAAAACAAACAAACAAAAAAAACCCTCTATTTGGGAGAATTTGAGATTAAAGCACTTGGCACAGTGTCTTGCTCATAGCCTAATTCTTTAAAAAATTTTTTTAATTGAGGTATAGTTGACTATAGTTGTGTTAGTTTCAGGTATACAGTGAAGTGATTTAGCCATATGTATATTCTTTTTCGGATTCTTTTCCACTATAGGTTATTACAAGATATTGAATATAGTTCCCTGTGCTATATAGTAGGTCCTTGTTGTTTATCTATTTTAAATATCTTAAAAAAATATTTATTTATTTATTTGGCTGCACTGGTCTTTGTTGCAGCATGCGGGATCTAGTTCTCTGACCAGGGATCAAACCAGGGCCCCCTGTGCTGGGAGCGTGGAGTCTTAGCCACTGGACCACCAGGAAAGTCCCTATCTATTTTATATATAGTAGTGTGTATCTGTTAATCCCAAAGTCCTAATTTATCCCTTGACTACCTTCCCCTTTGGTAACCATAAGTTTGTTTTCTATGTCTGTGAGTCTGTTTTTGTTTTGTAAATAAGTTCATTTGTATCATATTTTAGATTCCACATATAAGCAATATCATGTAATATTTGTCTTTCTCTGTTTGACTTACTTCATTTAGTATGATTATATCTGGGTTCATCCATGTTGCTGCAAATGGCACTATTTCCTTTTTATGGCTGAGTAATATTCCATTGTGTGTGTGTGTATATGTGAATATATATATATATATATATATATATACACACACACATACACACACCACATCTTCTTTATCCATTCATCTGTTAATGGACATTTGGCTTGATTCCATGTCTTGGCTATTGTAAATAGTGCTGCTATGAACATTGGGGTGCATGCATATTTTCAAATTAGAGTTTCTGTCTTTTCCAGATATATGTCCTGGAGTGGAATAGCTGGATCATATAGTAACTCTATTTTTAGTTTTTTAAGGAAGCTCCATACTGTTCTCCATAGTGGCTGCACCAATTTTCAATCCCACCAACACAGTGTAGGAGGGTTCCCTTTTCTCCACACCCTGTCCAGCATTAATTATTTGTAGACGTTTTGATGGCCATTCTGACTGGTGTGAGGTGATACCGCATTGTAGTTTTGATTTGCATTTCTCTAATAACGATATTGAGCATCTTTTCATGTGTCCGTTGGCCATCTGTATGTCTTCTTTGGAGAAATGTCTATTTAGGTATTCTGCCCAGTTTTTGATTGGGTTGTTTGTTTTACTGATATTAAGCAGTGTGAATTGTTTGCATATTTTGGAAATTAATCCCTTGTTCACATCATTTGCAAATATTTTCTCCCAGTCTATAGGTTATCTTTTCATTTTGTCTATGGTTTCCTTTGCTGAGCAAAAGCTTTTAAGTTTAATTAGGTTCCATTTGTTTATTTTTGTTTTTATTTCCATTACTTTAGGAGATGGATCCAAAAACATATTTTTGTGATTTATTTCAAAGAGTGTTCTACCTATGTTTTCCTCTAGGAGTCTTATAGTATCTGGTCTTACATTTATGTCTTTTTAAAAAATTTTTATTTATTTATTTTTGGCTGCGTTGGGCCTCGTTGCTGCAGTGGGTCTTTGTTGCTATGTGTGAGCTTTCTCTAGTTGCGGCAAGCAGGGGCTACTCTTCGTTGTGGTGTGCGGGCTACTCTTTGTTGTGGTGTGCAGGCTTCTCATTGCAGTGGCTTCTCTTTTTGTGGAGCGTGGGCTCTAGGTACGCGGGCTTCAGTAGTTGTGGCGTGTGGGCTCTAGAGCACAGGCTCAGTAGTTGTGGCGCACGGGCTTAGTTGCTCCACGGCATGTGGGATCTTCCTGGACCAGGGATCAAACCCATGTCCCCTGCACTGGCAGGCGGATTCTTAACCACTGCACAACCAGGGAAGTCCACGTTTAGGTCTTTAATCGATTTTGAGTTTATTTTTGTGTATGATGTTAGAGAATGCTCTAATTTCATTCTTTTACATATAGATGTTTAGTTTTCTATTTGTAGACTTTTTTTTTTGGCAGTACGCAGGCCTCTCACTGTTTTGGCCTCTCCTGCTGCGGAGCACAGACTCCAGACGTGCAGGCTCATCGGCCATGGCTCATGGACCCAGCTGCTCTGCGGCATGTGGGATCTTCCCGGACCAGGGCACAAACCCATGTCCCCTGCATTGGCAGGCGGACTCTCAACCACTGTGCCACCAGGGAAGCCCTATTTGTAGACTTTTTAATGATGGCCATTCTGACCTGTGTGAGGTGATACTTCATTGTAGTTTTGATTTGCATAAGAAATATATTTTTAAAATAGATTTTGAGCTAACCTTTAGAAAGATAAATTTTTGTGCTATTATCTCTTTTGTGTCCAGTAGAATATGTTTATTTACACATAAATGGCTAAATCACTGACATCCTAAAATTCAAAACCTTAAAAGTAGACTTCTGTTTGTATAGTATTATTAACTGTTCTTTTCCAGGAAGCTTATTAATAAGATTATTTTTCAAAGTAATAAACTGCCTGCCTGCCACTTACAGGCCCTTTATTACTGTGCTAGCATTTCTATTGTCTTTAGGAGAGTCTAGAAATGTTTGAAATTGAAGCCTGGAAAATGCCACGGTAGTCCGATAGAGTCCTTGGTAACATTTTTATTCTCACCTGAAGTAAATTACTATATATTAAATGGAGATTCAATGAAATAATATTTCTTCACAGTTATATCTACACTTAGCATTGCTAAAAAAAATATCTAACCAGTTTTTTTATTTTTCATGACTACTATTAATTTTTGGCTCTCTTTAAAAATAGAAAAATGTTTTTCACAAATTTAATATGACTTATAAACGGTGGTCTCTGAAGTACTGATTGACATATTCCTGTAAATATAACTCATAAATTTAGAAATAATCTTTGTAAGTGAGAAAATGTCACAGATTTTAAAGAGTTTTTTCCTTTGTAAAGTTTTCCCCAAATTTAGCAAACTATTATGACTTCAGAAAAATCTATACATTAAAAATTTTCAGGAGTGACATCAGCAAGATGGCAAAGTAGGAAGCCCTGGACCCTTCTTCCCCTGCAAACAAACACACCAATTCAGCAACAGTTCATGAACAAATTCACTTTGTGAGAAATCCAGAAATTAAACGGAAGACTCTTGTACCCTGGGTGAGTGCAAAACCAGGCTCACCTAAGCCAATAGGGAGATTCAGGACACCTTCTCACCATCCTCCCTGCCCCCAGCATAGTGCCATATAATCAGGAAGAGACCCCATAGCTCCCAGCTTCTCCCAGGAAAGGGAAGGCATTGGTTTGTGTATCCAGCACCCCAGCTTTTCAAAGGGGGCTCCCCAGAGGACTGGCTTCTCTTTTGCAGGTCTTGGAACTCTGGGGGGTCTGGTACAGTCTAGCTACCCGAGGGAGAATAGAGACAGAGGCTTGGGCTGGTAGATGTCATAGATCCTTTTTCCTGCTCAGCATAGAGTGAACAGATGAAAAATTCTAGCTCTCATCTACCCCTTGGGAGGGAAAGAGTAGATCCATGTGTACAGAGAACCAACTTCTCTAGGGTTGATCAAAGAACTAGAATCTGTCTTGCCAGTCTTGGAACTCTGATAGATCTGATGCAATCTAGCTGCTTAGGAGAGGATGGAGATAGGCTGTGGTTTGGGCTAATAGATACAATTGCTACTCCTGGCACAGCACAGAGCAAGTGGACAAAGCTGTAACTTCCTGCTTCTTCTTGGAGAGGGAAAGCAGTGGTACAGGTCCCCAGAATCTCTGGAAGGGCTGACTGATGGGAGTCTTCTCTTGTACAGGGCCAGTCCGTGAGGACTGGGAGAGATGCCTGCTTTGTCTATGCACATACACCAATATAGAGAGACAAGGAAAATGAAGAATTAGGCAAAGGTTTTCCAAACAAAGGAGCAAGATAAACCTCCAGAAACCAACCCTAATTAAATGGAGTTATATATTTACCTGACAGAGAATCCAAAATAACTTTCATTAATGATGCTTACTGAGGTCAGGAGAAAAATGCATGAACAATGTGAGAGTTTCAGCAAAGACACAGAAAATATTTGAAAGTACCAAACAGAAATCATGGAACAGAAGAACACAATGATTGAACTGAAAAGTTCACTAGAGGGGTTCAAGAGCAGAAGAAAGGATCAACAAACTCAAAGACAAGTCATTACTGGAAATAATTCAGTCAGAGGAGGAAAAAAAGAAAGAATGAAAGAGAGTGAAGAAAGCTTAAGGGGCTTAGGGGACTTATAGGATAATCAAATAGATTAATATACACATTATGAGAGTCCTGGAAAGAGAAGAGATGGGGAGAGAAAGGACCAGAAAGCTTATTAAAAGAATTAATATCTGAAAACTTCCCAAATCTGGGGAAGGAAATGGATGTCCAGATCCAAGAAGCACTCCGCCCCCCCAAAAAAAGATTAAGATAAACCCAAAGAAATCCACACTGAGACACATTGTAATCAAATTGTCAAAAGTCAGAGACAAAGAGAATTTTGAAAGCAATAAGAAAAGAGTAACTTGTCACATATAAGACTATCAGTGGATTTTTCAGCAGAAACCTTGCATGCCAGAAGAGGGTAGAATGATATATTCAAAATGCTGAAAGAAAAAAAAAGAAAGCCAACCAAGAATACTCTGTTCAGCAAAACTGTGCTTTAGAAATGAAGGAGAGCTAAAGATTTTCCCAAATAAAAGCTGAGGGAACTCATGACTTCTAGACCTACCTTACAAGAAATGCTAAAGGGAATTCTTCAAGTTGAAATGAAAGTGTGCTAAATAGCAACATAATAGCATAAGAAAGTATGGAACTGTGGTAAATATAAATGTAATAAATGTAAAAAATAATAAATAAAGATACTTAGATATAAATTGTGACAACAATAACATAAAGTGTGTGTGGGAGATGTTAAATTATGCAGTTTTTGTATGTGATTGAACTTAAGTTGTTATCACCTTTATTTTTTAATTTTTTAACTTTTTTGTTCTGACAGAAATATTTTTCTCATAAAGTGTGAACAGTAGTATGCTACTGTGATTTAAATTTTTTTTATTAGATCTTTATTGGAGTATAATTGCTTCACAATACTCTGTTAGTTTCTGTTGCACAACGGAGCAGATCAGCCATATGCATACACATGTCCCCATATTCCGTCCCTCTTAAGCCTCCCTCCCATCCCCCAATCCCACCCCTCTAGGTCATGGCAAAGCACTGAGCCGATCTCCCTGTGCTATGCTGCTGCTTCCCACTAGCTATCTTTTTTACATTCGGTAGTGTATATATGTCGATGCTACTCTCACTTTGCCCCAGCTTCCCCCTCCCACGCCATGTCCTCAAGTCCATTCTCTATGTCTACCTCTTTATTTCTGCCCTGCAACTAGGTTCATCAGTACCCTTTTTTTTTTTTTTTAGATTCCATATATATGTGTCAGCATACGGTATTTGTTATTCTCTTTCTGACTTACTTCACTCTGTATGACAGACTCTAGGTCCATCCACTTCACTACAAGTAACTCAATTTAGTTTCTTTTTATGGCTGAGTAATATTCCATTGTATATATGTGCCACATCTTCTTTATCCATTCATCTGTTGATGGCCATTTAGGTTGGTTCCATGTCCTGGCTATTGTAAATAGAGCTGCAATGAACATTGTGGTACATGGCTCTTTTTGAATTATGGTTTTCTCAGGCTATATGCCCAGTAGTGGGATTGCTGGGTCATATGGTAGTTCTATTTTTAGTTTTTTAAGGAACCTCCATACTGTTTTCCATAGTGGTTGTATCAATTTACATTCCCACCAACAGTGTAGGAGGGTTCCCTTTTCACCACACCCTTTCCAGCATTTATTGTTTCTAGCTTTTTTGATAATGGCCATTCTGACCAGCATGAGGTGATACCTCATTGTAGTTTTGACTGCATTTCTCTAATAATTAGTGATGTTGAACATCTTTTCATGTGCCTCTTGGCCATCTGTATGTCTTCCTTGGTGAAACGTCTGTTTAGGTCTTCCACCCATTTCTTAACTGGATTGTTTGTTTTTTTGATATTGAGCTCCATAAGCTCTTTGTATATTTTGGAGATTAATCCTTTGTCTGTTGTTTCATTTGCAATTATTTTCTTCCATTCTGAAGGTGCTCTTCTTGGCTTCTCTATGGTTTCCTTTGCTGTGCAAAAGCTTTTAAGTTTAATTAAGTCCCATATGTTTATTTTTGTTTTTATTTCTGTTACTCTAGGAGGTGGGTCAAAAATGATCTTGCTGTGGTTTATGTCAAAGATCTTTCTGTGGTATATGTTTCCTCTAAAAGTTTTATAGTATCTGGTCTTACATTTAAGTCTTTAATCCATTTGGAGTTTTTTTTGTGTGTATGGTGTTAGGTAGTGTCCTAATTTCATTCTTTTACATGTAGCTGTCCAGTTTTCCTGGCACCATTTACTGAAGAGGCTGTCTTTTCTCCATTGTATGTTCTTGCCTCCTTTGTCATAAATTAGGTGCCCATTTGTGCGTGGATTTATCTCTGGGCATTCTATCCCTTACCATTGATCCATATTTCTGTTTTTGTACCAGTACCATACTGTCTTGATTACTGTAGCTTTGTGGTATAGTTTGAAGTCAGGGAGCCTGATTCCTCTAACTCCGCTTTTCTTTCTCAAGATTGCTTTGGCTATTCGGTGTCTTCTGTGTTTCCATACGAATTGTAAATTTTTTGTTCTAATTCTGTGAAGAATGCCATTGGTAATTTGATAGGGATTGCACTGAATCTGTAGAGTGCTTTGGGTAGTATAGTCATTTTCACAATATTGATTCTTCCAATCCAAGAACATGGTATATTTTTCCATCTCTTTATGTCATCTTTGATTTCTTTCATTGGTGTTTTATAGTTTTCTGAGTACAAGTCTTTCACCCCATTAGGCAGATTTATTCCTAGGTATTTTATTCTTTTTGTTGCAATGGTAAATGGGAATGTTTCCTTCATTTCTCTTTCTGATTTTTCCTTGTTGGTGTATAGGAATGCCAAAGATGTATGTGCATTAATTTTGTATTCTGCAACCTTACCGAATTCATTGATTAGTTCTAGTAGTTTTCTGGTGGCATCTTTAGGATTTTCTATGTATACTATCATGTCACCAGCAAACAGTGACAGTTTTACTTTTTCTTTTCCAATTTGTATTCCTTTTATTTCTTTTTCTTCTCTGATTGCTCTGGTTAGGACTTCCAAAGCTATATTGAATAAAAGTGGCGGGAGTGGACATCCTTGTCCTGATCTTAGTAGAAATGCTTGCAGTTTTTCATCATTGAGTATGATGCTTGCTATGGGTTTGTCGTATATGGCCTTTATTATGTTGAGGTAGGTTCCCTCTATGCCCATTTTCTGGAGAGTTTTTATCATAACTGAGTGTTGAATATTGTCAAAAGCTTTTCTGCATCGATTGAGATGATCATATGGTTTTTATTCCTTAATTTGTTAATGTGGTGTATCACATTGATTGATTTGGATATATTGAAGAATCCTTGCATCCCTGGGATAAATCCCACTTGATCATGGTGTATGATCCTTTTAATGTGCTGTTGGATTCTGTTTGCTAGTATTTTGTTCAGGATTTTTGCATTTGTGTTCATCAGTGATATTGGTCTATAATTTTCTTCTTTTGTGATATCTTTGGTTTTGGTATCAGGGTGATGGTGGCTTTGCAGAATGAATTTTGGAGTATTCCTCCTCTGAAATTTTTTGGAAGAGTTTGAGAAGGATTGGTGTTAGCTCTTCTCTAAATGTTTGATAGAATTCGGCTGTGAAGCCATCTGGTCCTTTTGTTTGTTGGAAGATTTTAAATTATGGTTTCAATTTCATTACTTGTGATAGGTCTGTTTATATTTTCTAATTCTTCCTGATTCAGTCTTGGAAAATTGTACCTTTCCAAGAATTTGTCCATTTTTTCATGGTTGTCCATTTTATTGGCATATAGTTGTTTGTAGTAGTCTCTTATAATCCTTTGTATTTCTGCAGTGTCAGTTGTGATTTCTCCTTTTTCATTTCTAATTTTATTAATTTGCGTCCTCTCCATTTTCTTCTTGATGAGTCTGGCTAAGGGTTTATCAATTTTGTTTACCTTCTCAAAGAGCCAGCTTTTCGTTTATTGATCTTTGCTATTGTTTTCTTTGTGTCTATTTCATTTATTTCTGCTCTGATCTTTCCTTCTACTGAGTTTGGGTTTTCCTTGTTCTTCTTTCTCTATTTGTTTTAACTGTAGGGTTAGATTGTTTATTTGAGATTTTTCTTGTTTCTTGAGGTGAGATTGAATTGCTATAAACTTCCCTCTTAGAACTGCTTTTGCTGCATCCCACAGGTTTTGGGTCGTTATGTTCTCGTTTTCATTTATTTCTGTGCATTTTTTATTTCTTCTTTGATTTCTTCAGTGATCTCTTGGTTATTTAGTAGTGCACTGTTTAGCCTCCATTTTTTTGTGGTTTTTACAGTTTTTTTTTCCTGTAATTGATTTCCAGTCTCATAGTGTTGTGGTCAGAAAAGATGCTTGATACTACTTCATTTTTCTTCAATTTTCTGAGGCTTGATTTGTGACCCAAGATGTGATCTATCCTGGAGAATGTTCCATGTGCACTTCAAAAGAAAGTATATTCTGCCACTTTTGGGTGGAATGTTCTATAAATATCAATTAAATATATTAGGTCTATTGTGTCATTTAAATCTTGTGTTTCCTTATTTATTTTCTGTTTGGATGATCTGTCCATTGGTGTAAGTGAGGTGTTAAAGTCCCCTACTATTGTGTTACTGTCGATTTCTCCTTTCATGGTTGTTAGCATTTGCCTTATGTATTGAGGTGCTCCTATGTTGGGTGCATAAACATTTATAACTGTTTTATCTTCTACTTGGATTGATCCCTTGATCACTATGTAGTGTCCCTCCTTATCTCTTGTAACAGTCTTTATTTTAAAGCCTATTTTATCTGATACAAGTATTGCTACTCCAGCTTTCTTTTGATTTCCATTTGCATGGAATATCTTTTTCCATCCCTTCACTTTCAGTCTGTATGTGTCCCTAGGTCTGAAGTGGGTCTCTTGTAGACAGCACTTATATGGGCCTTGTTTTTGTATCTGTTTAGCCAGTCTCTGTCTTTTGGTTGGGGCATTTAATCCATTTACATTCAAGGTTATTATTGGTATGTATGTTCCTATTACCATTTTCTTAATTGTTTTGGGTTTGTTTTTGTGGATCTTTTTCTTCTCTTGTGTTTCCCACCTAGAGAAGTTTTGTTAGCATTTATTGTAAAGCTGGTTTGGTGGTGCTGAATTCTCTTAGCTTTTGCTTGTCTGAAAAGCTTTTGACTTCTCCATCGAATCTGAATGAGATCCTTGCTGGGTAGAGTAATCTTGGTTGTAGGTTTTTCTCTTTCATCACTTTAAGTATATCCTGCCACTCCCTTCTGGCCTGCAGAGTTTCCACTGAAAAATCAGCTGATAACCTTATGGGGATTCCTTTGTATGTTATTTGTTGTTTTTCCCTTGCTGCTTTTAATATTTTTTCTTTGTGTTTAATTTTTGTTAGTTTGATTAGTATGTGTCTTGGTGTGTTTTTCCTACGGTTTCTGCTGTTTAGGACTCCCTGTGCTTCCTGGACTTGGGTGACTATTTCCTTTCTCATGTTAGGGAAGTTTTCCACTATAATCTCTTCAAATATTTTCTCAGACCCTTTCTTTTTCTCTTCTTCTTCTGGGACCCCTGTAACTTGAATGTTGGTGCATTAAGTGTTGTCCCAGAGGTCTCTGAGTTTGTCTTCAATTCTTTTCATTCTTTTTTCTTTATTCTGCTTCTTGGCAGTTATTTCCACCATTTTGTCTTCCAGCTCACTTACACATTCTTCTGCCTCAGTTATTCTGTTACTGATTTCTTCTGGTGTATTTTTCATTTCAGTTATTGTGTTGTTCATCTCTGTTTTTCTTTCGTTCTTCTAGACCTTTGTTAAACATTTCTTATATTTTCTCAATCCATGCTTCCATTCTATTTCCGAGATTCTGGATCATCTTTGCTATCATTACTCTGAATTCTTTTTTCACGTAGAGTGCCTATTTCCTCTTCATTTATTTGGTCTAGTAGGTTTTACCTTGCTCCTTCATCTGTGACATTTTTTTTTTTTTTTATGAGTGGGATTATGTTCCTGTCTTACTGGTTGTTTGGCCTGAGGCTTCCAGCGCTGGAGTTTGTAGGCTATTGGGTAGGGTAGAGCTGGGTCTTGGTGCTGAGATGAGGAACTCTGTGAGACCTCACTCTGATGAATATTCCCTGGGGTCTGAGTTTCTCTGTTAGTCCAGTGGTTTGGACTTGGAGCTTCCACTGCAGGAGCTTCGGCCTGACCCCTGGCTCATGAGCCAAGGTCCTGCAAACTACGTGGGGTGGCCAAAAAGTAAATAAATAAAAAATAAAAGAGAACAATAACAAAGTAAAAAATAAAATTAGGCTAGGAAACTAACAGATACGTTAGAAACAATATAAAAATATAGATGAATCAACAACTGGAAGGTATATCAGTACCACAATAATAAGAAAGAGGAGGGAAAAGAAAAAATAATTGGGGGGGGGAAGGGCTTGGATGTGGAGGGCGGGGCCTAAGCAAGGGCAAGTTTTGGGCAGTGGGAGGGGCCTATGCTTAGGACCCACAGGGCTGGAAAAGGCCCTGGGGGCTGTGGGGGTGGGGCTTAGGCTCAAGGAACAGAAGGGGCTCAGGCGTGCCCCCCATCCCTGGTCTCAGAGGGCAGGGGACCTCACCTGGGAGCCCAGCAGGCTTCCTGGGCTCGAGTGGGCAGGGCAAACGCCCTCCTCTCCTCTCCTGCTCCTCCAGTCTGAGAGGGCCCCTCCTGCTTGCCTTTCCTGATCTCCCCGGCCTCCCTTCTATGCCCTCAGGACCAGGGTGGCCAGAGGAGAGGGCCTTGGAGGTCAGGGGGCTGGCCTGGTAGCTCAGCAGGCTCCCAGGGCCCCAGTGGGTGGAGCAGATGCCTTCTGCTCCTCTCTCACTTCTCCCAGATGGCTCCTCGCACCTGCCTCTCCTGCTCTCCCTGGCCTTCCTATAATGCCCCCAAGAATCCACTGTAAGATATTTTATGTAAGCGCCAAGGTAACTACACACAGATAAAAAATTCCTATAGAAGTTACAGAAAAAAAGAGAAAAGAATCATGGCATACCAATACAAAATATCCAAATACAAAGGAAGACAAAAAGAGAGGAAAAAACAGACAAAAGAATTACAGGACTAACAACTAACAAATGGCAATAGTATATTTTCCCCTATTAATAATTATTTTAAATGTAAATGGCACAGAGTAGCTAAATGCGTTAAAAAAAGAAAGACTCAGCTATGTCTGTGTACAAGAAAGTCACTTTAAGCCTGAAAATGAAGGGAAGGAAAGAGTATTCCATGCAAATGGTAACCAAAAGAGGGTGGTGGTGGTGGTGGTGGGGTGCTATACATATATCAGAAAAAATAGACTTTAAGTCAACTGTCACAAGAGACAAAGGACATTATATAATGATTAAAGGGTCAATCCACTAGGAAGATATAACAGTTATATATGCATCCAACATCAGAGCACCTTACTATATAAAGAAAACATTGGCAGAAATGAAGGGAGAAATAAACAGCAATACAGTAATCATAGGAGACTTCAATATCCCATTTTCAATAATGGATAGAACATCCAGATAGAAAATCACTAAGGAAACAGAAGAGTTGAACAACACTATGACAAATGAAACTAATAGACATATACAGAACATTCTACCCAAAGCAGCAGAATACACATTCTTAAGTGCACGCAGATCTTTCTCCAGGATAGATCACATGTTAGGTCACAAAACAAGTCTTAGCAAATTTAAGAAAATTGAAATTGTGTCAAGTTTCTTTTCTGACCACAGTGGAATGAAACCAGCAATCAATAGTGGAAGGAAAACTGGAAAATTCACAAATACAAGTTTCCCTCACTATCTGAAACTATAGTGTTCCTATGAAACCTTTTGTAAGCCAAAATGGTGTAAAGTGAAGAAGCAGTTACCTTAGGACACATCTTGATAATGGATGCACAAAATAAATTAAGATAAAGCACAGATGCTCACAGGCACAGTTCAAAGCTGTGGTGGTTTGATGTCAAGATGCTGAATAAAGTTTACAGGGAAGAAGCTTTGTGGTGCCTCTCTCACTGCTTGGGGTGCGCACTGCCTCTGTAATGGCTCACTGAAAAACAAATGCTGAATGCTATTTTCACTTTACGTTTTTTTGTTTTTGTAAAAGTGAAAACCCCCTTCAGATTTCTTTAGGTTAGTGAAAACAAATACTAATGTAAGTCTTTCATAAAAGTGAAGGGGTGTAAAGAGAACTTTCAAAAAGTTGGGGATACCTGTATGTGGAAATTAAACAGCACATTCTTGGACAGCCTTTTGGCCAAAGAAGAAACCAAAAAAGGAAATTAGAAATACCTCAAGATAAACAAAAATGTAAATAATATACCAAAACTTATGGGATGCAGCAAAAGAAATACTAAGAAGAAAGTTCATAGTGATAAATACTTACATTAAAAAAGAAGAAAGATCTCAAATAAACAACCTAACTACACTTCAAGGAGCTAGAAAAAGAATAACAGACTAAGCCCAAAGTCAGCATAAAGAAGGAAATAAACATTTTATCAGAAATAAACAAAAGAGAAAATAGAAAAAAAGAGAAAAGTCAGTGAAACTACAAGTTGGTTTTGTTTAAAAGATAAAATTGATGAATCCTCAGACTAAGAAGAAAAAAGAGAAGAGTCAAATAGATAAAATCAGAAATGAAAGAAGAGACATTACAATTAATGCTACAGAAATAAAAAGGACTACAAGAAACTACTATGAACAATTATATGCCAACAAACTGGATTACCTAGAAGACATGGGTAAATTCCTGGAAGCATACAATATACCAAGACTACGTAATGAAGAAATAGAAAGTCTGAACAAACTCATGATTGGTGTGGAGATTGAATCAGTAATCAAAAACTTCCCAACAAGTTTGGTTTCACTGGTGAATTCTACCAAACATTTTTTATTTTTACAGCATAAATTCCTTTTATTTATTTTTATATCTTTATTGGAGTATAATTGCTTCACAATGTTGTGTTAGTTTCTGTTGTACAACAAAGTGAATCAGCTATAAGTATACATATATCCCCATATCCCCTCCCTCTTGAGCCTCCCTATCCCACCCCTCTAGGTCATCACAAAGCTTCGAGCTGATCTCCCTGTGCTATCCAGCTGCTTCCCACTAGCCATACATTTTACATTTGATAGTGTATGTATGTCAGTGCTACTCTCTCACTTCGTTCCAGCTTCCCCTTCCCACGCCGTGTCCTCAAGTCCGTTCTCTACGTCTGTATCTTTATTCCTGCCCTGCCTCAAGTTTCATCAGTACCGTTTTTTTTTAGATTCCATATATGTGTATTAGCATACTGTATTTGTTTTTCTCTTTCTGACTTACTTCACTCCGTATGACAGACTCTAGGTCCATTCACCTCACTACAAATAACTCAGTTTCATTTCTTTTTATGGCTGAGTAATATTCCATTGTATATATGTGCCACATCTTCTTTATCCATTCATCTGTCGATGGATACTTAGGTTGCTTCCATGTCCTGGCTATTGTAAATAGAGTTGCAATGAATATTGTGGTACATGACTCTTTTTTTTTTTTTTTTTTAGCGGTACGCGGGCCTCTCACTGTTGTGGCCTCTCCCATTGCGGAGCACAGGCTCCGGACGCGCAGGCCCAGTGGCCGTGGCCCACAGGCCCAGCTGCTCCGCAGCATGTGCGATCTTCCCGGACTGGGGCACGAACCTGTGTCCCCTGCATCGGCAGGCGGACTCTCAACCACTGCACCACCAGGGAAACCCCATGACTCTTTTTGAATTACGGTTTTCTCAGGCTATACGCCCAGTAGTGGGATTGCTGGGTCGTGTGGTAGTTCTATTTTTAGTTTTTTAAGGAACCTCCAGACTGTTCTCCATAGTGGTTGTATCAATTTACATTCCCACCAACAGTGCAGGAAGGTTCTCTTTTCTCCACACCCTCTCCAGCATTTATTGTTTGTATATTTTTTGATGATGGCTATTCTGACCTGCGTGAGGTGATACCTCATTGTAGTTTTGACTTGCATTTCTCTAATGATTAGTGATGTTGAGTATCTTTTCATGTGTTTGTTGGCAGTCTGTATGTCTTCTTTGGAGAAATGTCTATTTAGGTCTTCTGCCCGTTTTTGGAATGGGTTGTTTGTATTATTGATATTGAGCTGCATGAGCTGCTTGTATATTTTGGAGATTAATCCTTTGTCAGTTGCTTCATTTGCAAATATTTTTTCCCATTCTGAGGGTTGTCTCTTCGTCTTGTTTATGGTTTCCTTTGTGTGGAAAAGCTTTTAAGTTTCATTAGGTCCCATTTGTTTTTTTTTTTTGTTTGTTTTTGTTTTTTGTGGTACGTGGGCCTCTCACTGTTGTGGCCTCTCCCGTTGCAGAGCACAGGCTCCAGACACGCAGGCTCAGCGACCATGGCTAATGGGCCAGCTGCTCCGCGGCATGTGGGATCTTCCCGGACCAGGGCACGAACCCGTGTCCCCTGCATCGGCAGGCGGACTCTCAACCACTGCACCACCAGGGAAGCCCCCATTTGTTTATTTTTGAACTTATTTCCATTACTGTAGGAGGGGTCAAAAAAGATCTTGCTGTCATTTATGTCAAAGAGTGTTCTGCCTAGGTTTTCCTCTAAGAGTTTTATAGTGTCTGGCCTTACATTTAGGTCTCTAATCCTTTTTTTTTTTTTTTTTTTTTTTTTTTTGTTTT
>NW_021703774.1:39176119-39280677 GCF_005190385.1 Monodon monoceros | reverse complement strand
GGCTCACGGGCCCAGCCGCTCTGCGGCATGTGGGATCTTCCCGGACGGGGGTACGAACACGTGTCCCTTGCATTGGCAGGCGGACTCTCAACCACTGCACCACCAGGGAAGCCCTCTAATCCATTTTGAGTTTATTTTTGTGTATGGTGTTAAGAAGTGTTCTAATTTCATTCTCTTACACATAGCTGTCCAGTTTTTCCAGCTCCACTTATTGAAGGGGCTGTCTTTTCTCCCTTTTATATTCTTGCCTCCTTTGTCAAAGATAAGGTGACCATATGTGTGTGGGTTTATCTCTGGGCTTTCTATCCTGTTCCACTGATCTATATTTCTCTTTTTGTGCCAGTACCATACTGTCTTAATTACTGTAGCCTTGTAGTATAGTCTGAAGTCAGGGAGCCTGATTCCTCCAGCTCCATTTTTCTTTCTCAAGATTGCTTTGGCTATTCAAGGTCTTTTGTGTTTCCATAGAAAATGTAAAATTTTTTTTTTTAGTTCTGTGAAAAATGCCATTGGTAGTTTGATAGGGATTGCATTGAATCTGTAGATTGCTTTGGGTAGTGTAGTCATTTTCACAGTGTTGACTCTTCCAATCCAAGAACATGGTATATCTTTCCATCTGCTTGTATCATCTTTGATTTCTTTCATCCGGGTCTTATAGTTTTCTGCATACAGATCTTTTGCCTCCTTAGGTAGGTTTATTCCTGGGTATTTTATTCTTTTTGTTGCAGTGGTAAATGGGAGTGTTTCCTTGATTTCTCTTTCTGATTTTTCATTGTTAGTGTATAGGAATGCAAGAGATATCTGTGCATTAATTTTGTATCCTGCTACTTTACCAGATTCATTGATTAGCTCTAGTAGTTTTCTGGGTACCAAACATTTAAAGAATTAATACCAATCCTTCTCAAACTCTCCCCAAAATTGAAGATTAGGGAACACTTCCGAATTCATTTTGTGAGGCTAGCATTACCGTTATGCCAAAGGCAGATGAAGATACCACAAGAAAAAAAAAAAACAAAAACTAAATGAAATATCCCTAATGAATATAAATGCAAAAAATCCTCAATAAAATACTAGCAAATCAATCCAGCAGCACAGAAATAAATCTGTGCATATACAGTGAACTGAATTTGACAAGGATGCCAAGAATATACCATGGCGAAAGGATGGTCTTTTCAACAAATGGTGCTGGTAAAACTGGATATCCACATGCAAAAGAATGAAATTGGACCCATCTCTTACACCATACACAAAAATCAACTCAAAATGAATTAAATACTTAAATGTAGGACCGCAAACTGTAAAACATTTAGAAGAAAACAGAGGGGGAAATCTTCATGGCATTGGTCTTGGCAGTGATTTCATGGATATGACACTAAAAGCACAGGCAGCAAAAACATACATACATACATACAACTACATCAAACTAAAAACTTATGCACAACAAAGGAAACAATCAACAGAGTAAAAAGGCAACCTACAGAATGGGAGAAAATATTTGCAAACCATATATCTGATAAGAGGTTAATCTGCAAAATATATGTGATAGTTAATTGTGTCAACTTGACTGGGACAAGAGATGCCCAGATAGCTGGTAAAGCATCATTTCTGGGTGTGTCTGTGTGGGTGTTTCCGGAGGAAATTAGTATTAGAATCAGTAGAGTGAGTAAAGAAAATCTACCCTCACCAATGTGGGCAGGCATCACCCAATCCATGGAGGGCCTGAATAGAGCAAAATGTGGAGGAAGGGAGAATTCTCTTTCTTCTTGATCTTGGACATCCATTTTCTCCTGCCCTTGGACATCAGAGCTCCTGGTTCTTAGACCTTTGGACTCATACTGAATTATACACCAGCTTTACTGGTTCTCCAACTTGCAGGGGGCACATTGTGGGACTTCTTGGCTTCCATAACCATGTGAGCCAGTTCCTATAATAAATCTCCTCATATGTATCTATCTGTATTCGTATCTATATACTATTGGTGCTGTTTCCCTGGAGAATCCTGACTAATACAATATATAAGGAACTCCTACAACTCAACAGTAAAAAACTAATAACCTGATTAAAAAAATAGGCTAAGGATTTGAATAAACAGTTTTGCAAAGAAGACATAAAAATAGCCAACAGACATGAAAAAATGCTCAATGTCACTAATCACTAGGGAAATACAAATCGAAACTACAATGAGCTATCACCTCACACCTTTCAGAATGGTTATCATTTAAAAAAACAAAAGAGGAATGTTGGTGAGAATGTGAAGAAATTGGAATCTTTGCATACGGTTTGTGGGAATGCCAAATGGTGCAGCTGCTGTGGAAAACAGTATGGAGGTTCCTCAAAAAATTCCCAGTAGAACTACCATATGATCCAGCAATCCCACTTCTGGGTATCCAAAAGAATTGAAATCAAGATATCAAAGAGCTATAAGCACTCCAATGTTCATTATAGCACTATTCACAGTAGCCAAGATGTGGAAACAACCTAAACTTGTTCATCGACAGATAGATGTGATACATATATACATATGTAATGGAATACTATTCAGCCTTGAAAGAAATTCTGCAATCTGCAGCAACATGGTTGAACCTTGAGAACATTATGCTAAGTGAAATGTCAGTCACAGAAACACAAATATTACATGATTTCACTAATATGAGTTATCTAAAATAGTCAGACTTACAGAATCAAAGAGTGGAGTGGTTGTCAGGGGTTGGGAAAAAGGGGAAATGAGGAGTTGTTTATCAACAGGCATAAAGTTTGTTAAGCAAGATGAATAGGTTCTAGAGATCCTCTGTACAATATTGTACCTATAGTCATCAATAATGTACACTTAAAATGTTGTTAAGAGCACATGTTGTGTTAAGAGTCTCATGTTGTGTTCTTACAATAAAAAATTTAAACGACTTTTTAAATGTAATTTTCAGTTGTTGGAACCTTATATTTTCTCCATCAAAAAGTTCTGAAGCTCTCTGCTATATAAAAATTAACACTTAAGTCAGTAGAGAAACTAGTTAACTTGGATGTAAGGAGAAAATCTATAGCCATTGGTGTTTATAGCTAATAACTGACTCACTGCTCTCCACAATCCCATCAAATTCATAAGTATATATTAACACTTTGGTTAAACTGGCTAAAGGCTCTCTTGTATGCCATCTACTTATGGGCAGAACCAATAATATTCTTTGTTCAACTGACTTAAGTTTCTCAGTGTTAAATTCATTTTGTGAATGGAATAGAAATAAAATATTCTTAAACATTTTAGAAACTGGTAAATCGAAAAACTGTTCAAGTACAATGCTTTTTCAGATCTCTGCTTTCTAAAAATCAACTGACGAGCTACCTGAAATGTTAGCATGTGGTACCAAATCTGCCTGCTGCCTCTACTTCTCTTCTCTCCTAGATGGTGAGCTCCTTAAGTGAGAAGTTGTGTTTTTTCACATTTGAAACCTTAGAGCTTACGAAACAGAGACAGCACCCAGTAAATTCTTGAGTGAATTTGAATGACCAACAAATAGCTACAAAAGGTGAATTACTATCACCAGTATTTTGGAATGAATCAAATAAGGCTCTCTACTCTTATCTTTGCTCCTACAATCTCTATTTCATATCCTTGAATAAGCATGGTTCGATTTTGCCTGGATGCTTGGTGTGTGTGTGTAACATGAATGTTTCAATGAGGTACCCACTTTTACACACCCACCCTCTCTTCCATCTCTAGTTTAGGATCTTTCTGATACATCGTTTATATGTCCATTGAATAATTTCCCCAAGTAAAGATATATGGTTCCTTTATATTGAATTTACAATTTCATACAATTAATTAGTAGAGGGAAAAGATAATCATAAACTACTTATTTATTTATTTATTTATTTGGCTGCACTGGGTCTTAGTTGTGGCACGTGGGATCTTGCTTGCAGCATGCAGGTTCTTTAGTTGTAGCATGCGAACTCTTAGTTGCAACGTGTGGGATCTAGTTCCCTGACCAGGGATTGAACCCAGGCCCCCTGCATTGGGAGTGTGGAGCCTTAGCCACTGAACCACCAGGGAAGTCCCTAAAACTACTTTTAAAAGAGGGCATTGGCATAGGATGGAGCAAATATCAGACTGCCAGCAATAAACATTCTAAGGGAGTAGGGGCAGGAGTACAGTCTGAGCATGGACTTGGGACACCTGGATTCTGGTACTGGTGCCCCTCTGACTAGATCTGAGATCTATACTGGTCCCTGGGTCCCTGTTTGTGTCCTCATCTGGAAAATGAGGGGGCCCAGTGACCTTTAAGATTCCTTCCAATTCTGTGGTTCTATGCTTCAAATGACTTTTAAATAACAGAGTACTTGATTTGCCAAAACTTAAGCCTTAAGCCTTTTTTGCTTGGCTCTATTGTGCCTTTACCACATTATTGTGATGTAAACATGAGTTTTCAGAATTTCCATTTTTCAGTTGGGAGTCTGAGCCGGGTGACTTTGGGTCATATGATAGATTGCCTAACCTCATTTTAGGCGGTTTCCTTAGATCATCATATGTTTAGGAGGAAAACAAGCTAGTCTCATCAAGACAAGAGAGCTTATTCTACCCACTGTTATGTTGGTCTAATCAGTTATTCCCTAACTTTTTCAGCCAGATTAAATTGAGTAATCCCACTTTTCACATTTCCCCCCAGCCTCTCTTGTTTGCAGTGTTCTTTAGAACAACTGCAAAGTAAAAATCCCTGTCCATGCTTCATGGTGTAAGGTCCTATCATAACTCCCTTTTTCCTCCACAAGGAACTCCCAAGTTTTGTTCCCTTTCCAATATTAGAGCACTCTTCTGGATTCTTGATGTTTACCCACCTCTTCTCCACCCTGAACACTGGGTGACTACTCCTTCCATCAGCATTTTAAAAGCTTTGAGGGACAGACCACTAGGTAAAACACAAGGACACCAAACATTGCCCAACTATCTACATACGTTAATCCTGGTTTTTCAAATAGAAGAATGAATGCATGTGCAAACAAATTCAGACAATGGAAGAAGTTTTCTTTTCACTCCATACCCTGAGTACTTCTTGCCAGAAGTAAGGCTTTTGAGTTTTTTGCCATAATTTCTATTTTTCAAATAAAACACACATTATTTTTGTTTTGAGCTACTTTCTCTAAGTGAAAATTACTAGCCTGTTTCTTTTGAGCAGTAAACACATACCTGATATATTACCATTAACACTTTTACATGCTCTACTTTAATTTTTAAGATAAATAATAGATAAAAATCAAAATTATATTAGAAATGAAAAAGGATGAGAGGACACCAACCTTAAAGCAAAGCTTCGTTTTGGTACAGGCTTTACCCCTTGAACCAAATAATTTATAGGAGCTGTCCACTCAGAAATCATATAATTCTGTGACTTTCTACTCTGACACCAACATTTAAATAATAGAATCCTTCAGAATCACAGTGATCCCTGTGAGTCTTCTCTTAATGAAAGGGAGGTATGAAGCTTTTTTTGGAGAGTCTGACATACCCCAGATC
The DNA here is from genome assembly GCF_005190385.1 of Monodon monoceros. Taxonomy (NCBI): domain Eukaryota; kingdom Metazoa; phylum Chordata; class Mammalia; order Artiodactyla; family Monodontidae; genus Monodon; species Monodon monoceros. The sequence continues at coordinate 39,275,174 of NW_021703774.1, read as the reverse complement.
TAGTGCTAATAATGAGACATAATTACCTCATTTAGCTTTTTTTTTTTCATTTAATAATGCAATTCAGTCACTCTAAGTTTCAGGTTTTAAAAGGGCTCAGACTTTCTATACCTCATTTAGTTTTTAAAGAACGTTAGGAGATAAGCTTGTTCTATGTGTGATGAAATATCTTCAAGATAAATTATGTTTAAAAAAAAAGATAAAATACAGATGAGTGTGAATGACATGTTCCCATTAATCTTTTGTGTGTTTTTTTTGTTGTTGTTTTTTAAAGTAGGTCCTTGTATATGCCTAGAAAAATTCTGGAAAGCTACACAAGAAAATGTTAACAATAGTTAATTCTGATAAATTTACTGGGGGTTAGGAATAAAGAAAAAGATTTTTACTTGTCATTTTATATTCTTTTGTACTTTTTTTGAAAACCAAGGGCAGGTATTAATCTAGTTCTTATATCCCCTTTAGGAGAAGAGAAATAAGAGGAAAATTTGAAGAGCTAAGGGAATCAGTATTTGTAGTACAGCTCATTTTATTGTTTTCTTCATGTGAAGAAAATATTAAAGTAGAAGAAAAGATGGTTGCCTAAGTACAGATAAACCCATAAGGTTTTCTTATAGAGGGGTGAGAGGGGAGAGCCTAGGTTGCCTGCTCTGCCTTTGGAATCTAACTTCCAATTTTTGGCAAATGCAGCTCAGAGGTAATTGGAAGTGGGTGAAACAAAGGCTTGCATGTGCAAGTATGATGCAGTCACAGTGATTCAGTTCTTGTTGCACAATGTAAGATTCATTCATTTCTTTATTATTCTTTGCTTTGGTGTGTAAAATGTGTTTTACATTTGAATAAAATGCCCTCAAGTATAAGAAAGAATTCTGAACCCCTACATGGTATTCATAATCTAAGCCAACTCTAAAACACAAAGATAATAATCCAGATATAGAGTTGTCTGAGAGACGTAGTATGTGATGTTTACTTTAAATAAAATGGCAGTCCCCTCCTTAGTCCCAGGCAAGAGAGGTCTCTGCCCTGGATCCTGGGCTTCAGAGGGCTTTGCAAACACACATACACACACACACACACACACACACACACTGTCCTGTAGGATACATGAGTACCTCTATCTCAGGATCTGGTGCTCAGCACAACATGGAATAGCCTATAACCCTAAGTATCTACTCTAGTAACTAACACAACTCAGGTCCCAGGGAAACACCTCATCACATCTCCTGCTACAAGTTTTGTAAATTACACTGCCACCAACATCAGAGTCAGACATTCTGCTGGGTATGAGGAGGATTTGAGTGGAAGCAGTAAGTTCATGAGGTAATAGAAAAGAAAAAATTCACTTGTCAAATCCTTCTCAGATACCACGAATACAATAGATTCTTCCATGAAGAAGTACCCTTTCTTCCCCTTCCAGATCCTGAGTCCTTCTTTCCAGAGGTAATGCTTTTGAGTTTTTTGCCACAATTTCTATTTTTCAGATAAGCCATATACAACTATTTACATAGCATTTATATTATATTTGGTTTTATAAGTAATCTAGAGATGATTTAAAGTACATAGGAGGATTTACATAGATTATATGCAAATACTACACCAATTTATATTAAGGGACTTGAGCATCTGTGAATTTTGGTATCTGTGGGCAGTCCTGGAACCAATCCCCATGGATACTGAAGGACAACTATATGTATTTTATTACTCATCCAGCATTGTCAGCTCCTTAACAGAATACCTAGGCATATCCAATAATAAGGAAATTCTGTTGTCTTTCATATCTTGCCCATATGAAAACCACAGATTTCACCTACTTTTTCAACTTGTGTGTTGGATTAGTCAGCTTAGGTTGTCATAAGATACTACAGCCTAGATGGCTTAGACCAGGGGTCCTCAACCCCCAGGCCAGGACCAGTACCTATTAGGAACTGGGTCTCACGGCAGGAGGTGAGCAGCGGGCAAGTGAGCAAAGCTTCATCTGTATTTACAGCCACTCCCCATCACTCACATCACCGCCTGAGCTCCGCCTCCTGTCAGATCAGCGGCGGCATTAGATTCTCAAAGGAGCGTGAACCCTACTGTGAACTGCGCATGCGAGGGATCTAGGTTCCTTATGAGAATCTAATGCCTGATGATCTGAGGGGGAGCTGAGACGGTGATGCTAGCACTGGGGAACGGCTGCAAATACAGATTATCATCAGCAGAGAGGTTTGACTGCACAGAGACCATAATAAATCAATTGCTTGCAGACTCATATCAAAACCCTATCAGTGAGTGGCAAGTGACAACAAGCTCAGGGCTCCCACTGATTCTGCATTATGGTGAGTTGTGTAATTATTTCATTATATACTACAATATAATAATAATAGAAATAAAGTGCACAATAAATGTAATGTGCTTGAATCATCCTGAAACCATCCACCCCCCACCCCCAGTCTGTGGAAAAATTGTCTGCCATGAAACCGGTCCCTGGTGCCAAAAAGGTTGGGGACCGCTGGCTTATACAACAGACGTTTATTTTTTCATGGTTTTGGAGGCTGGAAGTCCAAGATCAAGGTGCCACAGGGTTGGTTTCTGGTGAGGCTTCTCTTCTTGGCTTGCATATAGCTGCCTTCTTGCTGTGTCCTCACATGGCCTTTCCCCTGTGTACTTGCAGAAAGAGATTTCTGGTGTTCTTCCTCTTGTAAGGACACCAGTCTTTTCGGATTAGGACCTTTTTGACCTATTTAACTTTAATTACCTCCTTAAAGGTCCTGTCTCCAAATGCATTCTTATTGAGGGTTAGGGCTTCAACATATGAATTTAGTTGGGGGCACGATTCAGTCCATAATGGGTGTTATGAAGGTGTATTTGTCAAGGTAAAAATATAGAACATGCTTTAGTTAACAGTTTTTTAATTTATATAACTTTTACATATTTATACATATGGCACATGGTCCTCCATTTGTACTTTTGGGCCCTGCAAATGTAAGGGGCAGGCCTACAACAAAGAATATGCTACAATTTGTGCCTAAAAATGGCTTCCATCAAACCTAGCCCAAGGGGTATTTCCAGAAGAATTTGTCAATGAATAAAGCTGTCTTTCAAAGGGATGAGCTATATTATGATGTAGTAAGAAGGCTCCAAGGGAAATCCCTTTAAGATAAATACATGCATATCAAAAAATATAGGAAAACTATAAAACTTTCAGTGAAAAAAAGAGTTGGAAACCATAAAAGGTAACTTCATTTGCTAAACACAGACTGTGTAAGGAACTGAAACAGAAGGAAAAGGCACAAAAACTGGAACTTAGGTCAAATCCACCAAGAAGAGGAATGAGGCAGAGCAGTACTGAAGGCTCAGAGTGATAAAAGCAGAAACCCCCAAACAGGAAATGAAAGTCAAATGACAAAAGATAAAGGGAAATTAAGAATTCTTTATATAAGGAACTAGAGGAATAAAAAGGAAAATATTGCCTTATTTGGTGCTGGAGGGGGAAGTGCACACTTACTAGCCTAGTCAACACAGAGATTCTGAGGGAGTCAGTACTGCTCCATGGAAACTGGCAGGCCGCCTGGCTCCCAAGAGGCCTCCCAGCCTGGCATTTGTTACAGGGAATTATCTCCCAAAGCCCCAGTTTCTGGAATTGTAAGTTGAAGGTAGTAACAGTGGTTCCTGAAAGATCAAATCAGAGAATGTTCATAAGGTACTAAGCATAATACTGGTTCCTAATAAATGCTGGCTATGTGGTAGCTGTTATTAATGTCATTACAAACTTATTACTCCAATTTTTTATTCTTTCCTTATGCTATTATTTATTACAGATAATAGTATGGTAGTTATATGACCTTGAAATACACAGGTAATTACCATCCCACTAGATAAGGCCATCATTTGTAATACTGTGTTTTCATCAACACCCTTGACAATGAGCCATTAGTGACAAATTTTACTAACTCAAATTTATAAAAATGGAACAGAAGCAGCTTAAGCAATATTACCAATATGATACAGTAAATCAGTGACTTAGCTGAATACAAGACTTGCATCTCAGAGTCCTGTACTCTAGCTAGGATGTCCTGCTAGGATAAAAATAGCTATTTAGTTATTTTACATTCTTATTTATAAGCAATATCATGAAGCATAATCTCAACAATGATTTAGACTGGTTTAATTATAGAAAAATCTATATTTGCAAACTAAGGACAGCCAACATTGAAGGTACAGAAGCATTTAATAGGTAATTATTAAATATTATAACAAAAAATATTATTACAAATTTTTCACAAGTCGGTACTTATTTAAAAAAACCTCCTGATCTTCCATACCTATCACACTAGAAGTGTATATGTTTTATATATTTGGCCTTATTTTCTGCCCCTCCATAATACTAATATAAATACTAGTGATATTAATAGCTAATTTTATTCCTTTTTCCTTACACCTTCCCTGCCTTGAAGGTCTCCAGCTTTCACTTATAAGACATTACATAGAAGAAGGATATAAATTGGTGAAGAGTCTACAGAGTGAACATTTATCCATCCCAAATACCATAGTAGGAACCAGAAAGTCCAGACAACTAGAGGCAGTAAACATCCAGACTAGGGGTTCCCGGATTTAGGGTTCAGGGCTCAGTAAATTTTCAAAAAATTGGGGGGATGGGCATCGAGATGCCACCATCTAATTTGCCAAGTAAGGACATTTAAAACAGCAACTACTACCATATACTAACATTCTTTACTAATAGAAAAAATGTGAACTTTAAGAAAAACCAGGTAGGTAGGACAAAAACAGAGTAAAGGCAATTAACAAGAAATGATAAGTGATAACCCTATATCTTTTTCTCATTTTGTTGGAGACCAATGAAAATGAACTGGCCTAATTCCGTGGACTGGTCTCTGAGAGCTGCTCCAGAGACTTCCAAAGAATCATTTGGGGGCCAAATAAGTGTAAAATACAAACATAACCAGAGGACATTTATTGAGGGGTCACGCTGTTCCAAACCCTGTGCTAAGGAGAGATGACCTACTGTGGTGTTTGCATAGAGGGGCCTGCCCCTGCTGCTTTCTGATTCTAATCACCATGAAACCATTACGACCCAAAAGATCTCACTGCTGAGCTGGTGTTTCCAAAAACATGATCTCTATATGACATTTTTTTAAATTTTTTTTTTAAACATCTTTATTGGAGTATAATTGCTTTACATTGTGTTAGTTTCTGCTGTATTCTGTATGAAATTTTAAAACTCCAGTATAACAAAGACTTGAGTGGCTCTTTGGAGGCCATTGCAGCAGGATCTAGCCACAACTAGGATTCAAAGTTCTTTCACAAAGGGACAGAAAGTTACCAGACTTTTTGCCACAAGCTTCTGTGCTATGACAAAGCACTGCTTTGACCAGTGTACTGGCCCTGGTCTGAGACCACAAGAGCCAGCCAGTTATGACAAATCAAAAATAGCCCCATAATCTAAATCAAGACACATGGAGAATGATCCCCCTGAGTCACCCAGACCCATTTGTTACATACTTTATTTTTGGATAACTTTAGTGGGTACAGAAAGTGTTTCATTTGCTGGTTTTTCCTCTTCAAATAAGAGTACAAAGAAAGGAACTAAGTCGCGTGGTTTTGTTTAACTTACTATGAAGGTTGCATCTAGTATGGATGATGTGATTCCTCAGCTTTGGAGAGCCCATGGCTAATTGGTTGGGATGATGTGTCTCTCTGGACTCCTTAAACTGCCAAAAAGATCTTGGCTCATAATCTGTTGCATAAGAAAATTTTGTTCCGAGGACTACGTGTTTATCGTTCCAAGATCTTTGTTGCCATTCAGAGTTGAGAAAACACAAGTAAATGAGAATGTTGATGAGGAACAGAATGTGGTAGAGAGCTTGTTTGCCTTATTTAGGCTTATTTCCTATTTGAGATTTGAGTTAGTTGTATAAGTGTTTATAATTTGCATTGTAAATCTTTTTTATTTATAAATTTATTTTTATTTATTTATTTTTGGCTACATTGGGTCTTCATTGCTGTGCGCGGGCTTCTCTAGTTGGTGGCGAGCGGGGGCTACTCTTCGCTGCAGTGTGTGGGCTTCTCATTGCGGTGGCTTCTCTTGTTGTGGAGCACGGGCTCTAGGCACGCAGGCTTCAGTAGTTGTGGCACATGGGCTCAGTAGTTGTGGCTCATGCGCTCTAGAGCACAGGCTCAGTAGTTGTGGCGCAGGGGCTTAGTTGCTCCGTGGCATGTGGGATCTTCCTGGAGCAGGGCTCGAACCCGTGTCCCCTACATTGGCAGGCGGATTCTTAACCACTGCGCCACCAGGGAGTTCCCTGTAAATCTTCTAAATGTTTCATTTTAGCAAATGTATTATTATCCTTGTCCTTAAAAATGATTTCCGTGTTTCTTCACCATCATCTGGTTTTCCTACCACTCCAAACATATCCTATAGTTCTTCTTCCATTCACTGCTGCTCAGCCTTCTCTTTGTTCTTGTAAAATGCCAAGATCCTTCTCATCTTGGAGCCTTTGCATTCACTGTTTCCTCTGCCTGCAGTGCTCTCCCTATCATCTTTACATAGCTGGTTCCTTAAATCTCTGTTCAAAATAATTCATTGGAGAAGCCTTCCCTGACCACCTTGGCTGAAATAACCCATCCCTATCAGTCACTCTCTAGTGCATTGCCTTATGTTATTATCTTTACAGCTCTTATGAATGTCTGAAAAGATCTTGCTCACTTATTTGTTAGCTTACAGTTTACCTTCTCTAGAATGAAAGCCCTGTTAGAATAGGGAGTTTGTCTTGTTTGTTCTTATAGCTCAGCCCTGGAATAGTGTCTGGCACATAGCAGCACTCAATAAATATTTGTTGAATAAATGAACAAAAGGATAGAAGAATTCACCAGCTTTTTCATATTTTGTGACCTTTATCCTGGAGAGTTCATGACTAAATGGCACAAAGGCTAAAGCACGTTCCTCGGTTCTCTTGATAATTTTATCAGTAAATATAGGCCAAATGACTGATGATGTCAGTTGTCTGGCATGGCTGTCTGTGATTGGTCATATCACTAAACAGTTGTCACATCTCCACTTCACTGAAATTATGTCGCTTAGTCTGAGAGAGCAATTAGATAAGACCACAAATAAAACTTTAATATAAAAAGGAAAGGTTAGATACTGTGATTTAGGATAGATAAAGACTTCTTTTTTTTTTTTTTCCGCAGTTTGCGGGATCTTAGTTCCCTGACTAGGGATGGAACCCATGCCTCCTGCAGTGGAAGCATGGAGTCCTAACCACTGGACTATCAGGAAAGTCCCAAGACTTCTTAAAATAAAAATATCTAATTTAAATCAACAGCTTACCTGAATATTATTTGTAGAAAAAAACCCACTGAAAGCAAAAGGCCCATTCTTTTTCATTTGTAAAATATTGATATAGAAGTTCCAATCAGTTAGAAAGGTAAGAAAAAGAAATAAATGATATAACTATTTTAAAGTAGAGACAAAATTATCTTTATAGATAACAATTATCTACCAGGAAAGCTTAAGATAATTTTTTAAAAGGACTAATAATGGAGTTCAGTGAGATACAGTTAAGAAATTATAAGCAGAAATAGTTATTTAGGAAACACGAAGAAAAAAATAGCTAAAGAATGTTATAGATATTACTAGACTAGCTACAGTTTTTTTCTTTTTGTAGTGTCCAAACATGGCATTAATCTTAGACTGCAGAATATATGACTGTGGACTTTAATACAATATTGTGTTTCCTATGAAAAAGCATAACTTGTCACTTGTTCATTCTGCTAACATTTATACTTCTACTCTATTTATAGCTCTGTACCAAGAACTATGTAGAAAATAAAGGTAAAGGAAGAAAACATGGTCCGTGTTCTTGAAGACTTTATAATCATGTTGGGAAGAAATAATGTACACATGTGAAACTACTAGAAAATTTCTTCTGGTAACATTTATTTAGTAAGTACTTATTCAGCATCTAATGAGAAGGTCCCTTTGCAAGTTGTATGTGGAACAGTGGGTGGACTTACCATAATTATGATTAGAACTCAATCATTGCCATCTGTGCAAGCCATTAGGGGGAATAAGGCAGAAACCTTTATAACAATAAAGCAATTAAGCTGAACCTTGAAAGAGGAAGGAAGGCTTTCCGTGAATAGAGATAGACCAGATGGCATTCCAAGTGGAGGGCATGACTTTGGGTAAGAAGAGAAAGTATAGGACATGTTTGTGAACACTGAGTACTCCTGTTTGGCTGGAGCACAGGCAGACAGGATAGGGGACTGGCAGGTAAGACCAGAAGGAGAGATTGGAGTTCAGGTCTCAGGATGGGGGTCTTGCATTCCGAATTGCAGAGTTTAGATTATAATTTTTGAGCCTTCAAACATTTCCAAATAAGGAAGCAACCTTACAGCTCAGTTATAGGAATATTTGTCTGATGGCAGCATATGGGTTGAATTGAAGCATGAAGAGACAGAGGATGGAGGGTCTGTTAGGAAGCTTTGGAAAGATAAAAGAACAAATAAAATTTTAATGTATAAAGGAAGAGTTCAGACATGATTTAGGATAGACAAATACTTCTTTAAATTATCTACTTTAAACTAACAGCTAACATGATAATTACCAGTAGAAAAAAATACAATACTAAAGGCAAGAAGCCCATTTTTCCCATTTGAAAAGTATTGATCTGGAAGTTCTAACCAGACCTGAATTAGTCTGGAGTAGACCTGAGAGACACTGCAGAGGTGATACTGAAGGACTTTGGCACCCAGAACAGTGCCTGGCTTTTAATAGGTATTCAGTAAAAATTCATCAAATGAATGCTTTTCTGTCCTCCCTTTGTAAGTTCTCAGGGGTAAGACCAATTACCTCTCTTTCTCCCTCGCTCTCATTCTCTCTCTTCTTTATTTTTTCCACACATTCAATGAATGCCACCTCCTTAGAGATGTTGCCTCATTAGAGGTGTGTCCTTAATGAATGTCACTTCATTAGGTATGGGATTGAGAGAGATGGAGGAGTGCAGAAGTATTCAGTTTTGAACTTATTTCAATGTTAGTGGCATGTTTTCTTTCACAAATATTAATAGGGAATTTAGGAGAAGGGGCTGGTTTGGGGGAGATGATTTGTAAACTTTTAAACCGATGCATTTGAAAGACTAGGAGAATTACCTAGATGATGCGATCCAGGAGGTTGTTGAAAATATGAAGATAGAACTCTGTAAATAAGTTGGACTAGGGGTAAAGATCTGGGACTATCTTCATAGAGATGTTAATTGAAACAGTAGGAGTATTTGAGACCACCAGAAAGGAGGTATACAAAAGGAAGAGAAACTGAGTTGACAAATCTTGGGACATACCTGTGTTTTAAATGAGGCAAAAGAGGAGCCAGCTGAGGTAGGTTAGAGTTGGGTGGCAAACTGTATTCCAGTTGCTCCACAAAGGGAGAAAATTTTCAAGAGTAGTTCACAGCTGCATCAAATTCATTAGGAAGATTAGTGAGGATAGAATTCAAGAAAAGCTGTTACATCTGGCAGTTAGCGTGAGCATTTCAGCGTCTACATATGTGTGGAGGGAGTGTAGGAAACAAAATCAGATTTGAATGGACATGGTATGAGATAAAGGGAGTAAAGATTACTCTCTCAAGAAATTTGGTGGGCAAGGGAGGGAGGAGAGAGAAAAGATAGAGGTGTTTGACTAGTTTCTTTGTAGATGCCCCACCATTAAGTGAATAACTTGCCCAAATTTTCAAACTACACACTAGTGCTGTTTAGCGTCTATCTGTCTATAAAGTCCCGTGATATAGTCTGTTGCCAACAGATAGTTGCTGCTGCCCTCCTGGAGCAGCAGCATGGACTGGGTTCCATGGAAGAAGATGCAGAAGTGTAAATATAAGGACAGCAAGTTGAGAGAAACTACATATGAAGCAGCAAAGAACCATACAAAGAGCAGAGCCAGAAGTAATCAGCTTGGTTCCTTAACATCACTGACCCCGTGTTCTGTGCCAGGCACTGGGATCTGGCTAAGGGATGAGTCTGGAGGGCGAGTATGGTCTCTGCTTCATGGTGGGATGAGTCTACTAATAGCTTCTAACCTGGAATAGCGAGGGGCTGGAATAGGGAGAGATGTCCCTAAACTGAATTTGGTTTTAATGAGTCAGAGGGGAGAAGAGGAGGCAACTTTCAACCTGTGGGACCCACTTGAAGACAACACAAGCACAAGGACTGCCTTCCTGTGGGCCAGCGAAATCCCCTTCTGACCGCAGTGGATGTGGAGGGTTTAAAGGCGCACGAGATTACAAAGGTGATCCTGAAAGCTACTCATTGACCGTGAATAGCTACCCCTCCTTAAAGCCTGAAGAAAATGTTTCTTTTCTGCTTGTTTTTGTCTCTCCCCCACTATTTCTCTGAGTTGAAAGCAGAACTATTCTTCTTTGTCATGGTCACACCACTGGTTAGGAAAATCATTTCCTGCCAAAATAAAAAATAAATACATGTTCACAATCTATGATTTTCACGTGAAAGTCCCTCCCAAGATCAGGCAGTGCTTGGCCATTCACCTTTTTGGAATAGGAAGAAGGAGGAGCTCACCATAGTCATCAGAATCCACCCACTCTTTTACCCGCAAACTGCAAGGAGGGTACAACAGCCTCCCCAGATGCCTTGTTATCTTTTGTCATCTTTGTCATGAGACCAAGACTGTGCTCCTTGAAGACCCACGTGATTCAAAGAAGTTGGTTGAACTTTATCCTTCTTAATACCACTTGATATCAGACCCTTTTCTTAAGAGCCATTTCATTTTTAATATTAGGGTTAAGCAAAGTGACTGCTAAGATCCCTTCCAAGTATAAAAGACATTAAGGGCTGGGTGTTAACTAGTGAACTCTCTCGAGGGGCACTATTAGCTTGTTTACTCCACTAAGTCTAAAATACAGGAAAAAGAGGCTTCCAAAATTCAGGAGAGCATGGTTGTAAGGAAGTGACTGTATAATATTCTACCACAGGCCCTATTTCCTCAGGATATGAGAAGCAGAGATGTCCACTGAGACTGAGGACTGTGGGTCTAGGCAGTAATTTAGAGGACTCACGCGAGTTCTTTCACCTGTGATATTCCAGAATGACATCCTTGAGCTTAGTGTGGTACTTTGCACATCTTGTTTGATTAAAAGTTTACCAATAAACACAAATTTTCAGGAAAGTTCTGAAGGCTTGGAAACTGTGTAATTAGTATGAGATATTCAGTGAAGAATGGCAAAGAATCCTGTCATCCAATCAGTCTTTAATATCTGTGAAATGGATGTGCTAACAGCTGCTGTCTAGAAAATCACAACCATTCCAATGAAGGTGCCAGGTTAATGAGTTTTGAAGAATCCACAGCATGACATTCCTATTCAGTATGGATCAGATAATTAACTTTTGGGATTTCTCTGGGGTCATATGGGATTTTTAATGTATAAACTCAAGGGGTGGATCTAGGAAAAGGCCTAATGTCCAGGAGCAAAAACAACATAGTCTTCTTAGGCATCTCAGCATAATCATCTCAACTCTGGAGAAGGGACTAGCTAGGTGGATGTGTGTTTTTGGTCTTCAGTTTTACCCCCAAATTTGTATCACATAAGACTGTAGAGCCCATCTGGCTGGAGTCTCTCCCTTGCTGGCTGGAATGGCACGTTGCAGGAATGGTGGGTGAACCCTCAGGAGGAGCTGAGGGTCCTCCTGAGCCAACAGCTCGCAAAGAAACTAAAGCTCTCAGTTCTATAACTGCAAGGAATGGCTTGACCACATGAGTGGTTGGAGAAGCAGATCCCTCTCCAGTCAAACCTTCAGATGAGAGCCCAGCCCTGGCTGACACCTTGGCTGTACCCTGTGATACCATAAGCAGAGAACCAAGTCAAGCCATGCCCTGACTCATGACTCACAGAAACTGTGAGATAATACATGCGTGGTTGGATGCTGCTAAGTCTGCAGTTATGTTGTTACACAGCTATAGAAAACTAATACATATTCCCCCGATGTCTGCTGAACCTCCTCCCTCAGGCCTACATTGACACTAGAGTCCCCCAGGGTATGCCCAAGGGGATTATGGAGAGAGAAATAACGGGGGGGGCAGGTGAGAGAAGGGAAGCAATAATGGTTAGTCACCCACTCAGCTTTTCTAAAATGGAATGGGTTAGAGCATACTTTTCTGAGGCTGTGAGAACAGCCTTGTCTCACCTCAGGATTACACTGAGCTCCAGGCCATGACTAACTGCTCCTCAGAGGCTTATCTCCATCTACTCCCCAACAGAGAATTGGGAACCTAAGATCACCCAGCTCAGAAAAGGCTAATATGCAACACTTATATCACCACTTTCTAATGCAGCACCCGTGGCAGACATAACTAATCAATCACAGTCCTTCCAACTGAGCCCCTTCACAGAGGACCACAGAGAAGATGGGATTTACTCAAGGTCACCCAGCAAGTCACTGAATGATCTAAGACAAGAACCCAAAATAATAAAAACAAACAAACAAACAAAAAAACAAAGTAAAATAAAATGATTTTTTAAAATTAAAAGATAAGACAAGAAAAAAATTTTTGTATCCAAGACTCAGAAGCAAATGGTGCAGTTTTGCTATGGTGATGAACACCCTGGAGATAGAGAAAGATTTGTTTTGGCATCATTGTTTCTGGCAGCTATGGGCTCATGGCTCAGGTAGGCAGGTTGCTGTCAATGAGATGAACCAAAACCATACATTTTGTGAAAAGTGGTCTCTGTTTCTGAGTAGAATCTAGATTCCCTTAGCAGAGGCTAAAGCCAGGAAGAATTCTCACTTTCATTTACAATGGGGCATTTTCTGATTCCTCTATTTTTTTCTTCCTCCTTTTAAGTTAAGTGTACCACAAAATATTTGGCAAGAGTCAGCCATAGTGTAGGGACTCAGAGCTCTCACTCACTGTGTGTTACAGGTTTCTCACAGGCTCTCTCTCCGTGCTTTACAGAGAAAGCAGGACCAGGGAGAGGGCCTTCCACCCTCCACCCTACCCAGTCGCCACTGGAGACCTTACCCCTCCCTGTTCCAGACTACCTGCTGACCTTGTGTTATTTATTTTCTCCTCCCAATTGGTGCTTGAAGCTTACGTTAATTCAGTTTCACCTGGATACAAATGTTAATGGGACTACAGCCCTATTTCTAGACATGAGAACTTGAATCTTTCACTCTGTCCAGATCTAACCAATGGAGATGTGGCAGGGGAACAGTTTGCTTTGAGTGAAGCTTTCCTTGTTCTCTTAGAAGAAGGTGACTCTTGGGTTTGCTCTGGCCACCTGATCAAGTCTGGAGTTCCAGGGTTTCACCTTGCCACCTATTTCAGTGTGAGCTTGATAAATCCACGTGAATTCTGAGAGATTACCGTATTTCTAAGATACTCAGTTACTACCAGTGTAAAAGGGGGAATAATGTTCCTCCTCTTTTGGGGTTGTTATGAGAATTATGAGCTAAGGTACTGGAAAGTGCCTGACACAGTGCTTCTCAAGAGTTTGGCTTTTGTCAGCTTTTCTTTGAGCTTCTGAAAGCACTCTTTCTCCTGAAAAATGCTCGAGGATGCAAGTTCGGAGTGACACATTCTCTTAGTATCATGAGGAATACAGTTAATGAGAAATGACTTCAGTTTACTGCATCTGCTAGTAATCCTGTGATGCCATCGCAAAACAAAAAGCACATGACTGCTCGTAAGCCTGTGGCACCTGAAAAAGAAGTCGGATTTTGACTCAGAAAATCAGGCTGTACAGCTAATCGCTCTGATCCAATAATGCGGCCCTGCAGAGTGGTATCATCAGCCCTGGGACACAGAGAGGAGGAGGGAGGGCGAGCAGGGAGAGTAAGCACTCAGGGAAGGGAAGCAGCTGCCCAGTTCTCCAGACACACAAGCCAATTAAAAGTTCATAAGGAGATGTTTTATATCCAGTGTCTAATACCACTGCTGGGTCACAAGCTGATCTGAGCCAATCAATAGTATTCATCATCCTGAAAGGAACTAGTGATTGCATGTTTATGAGAACTGGGATGTTTTCCAAGCCAAGGCCAGTTTCTGGTTACTTGGAATGTGTCACCCTTAGAAATATAGAACTTATTTTGAAAATGGAACCCAAGACCTTTTAAAAAATTATTCAGAGAAGAGGAGGAGAGGTACTTTTCAAATCTAGGGGGGAAAGTGTTTAAATTCATTTTTAAGTCAACTGAAGGACTAGTTTTTAAATTGAAGCTACTTTTTTGTTTCAGTCTTTGGTGGACAATCTTTATATATGATTCCTTTTTACTTAGATCTAGAATTTTTTCTTTTTCTTTTTTTTTTTTTTTTTTGGCTGCGCCGTGCATGGCATGCAAGATCTTAGTTCCCTGACCAGGGATTGAACCTGTGCCCCCTGCAGTAGAAGCACAGAGTCTTAACCATTAGACTGCCAGGGAAGTCCCTAGAACTAGAATTTAAAAAATAACACTTTAACGTACGTGTTCAACTCCTCCAAATACAAGTGGAAATGTATGAGAGTGAAATCATAAAAAGAAAAATAAATGGAGTCAACTTTATCATTATACATCACTAAGTTCCAGGTTGGTTTGATTTTAAAAAGCTTTTAAAGATCATAGAACTTCAACTTGAGTTTCATGGTTTGCTTTTTACACAGGCAATGATTTAAAGGCAGAGGGAGGTAGAGACAGCAAGATGAGTCTTAAAGGTTATGTGCTCAGAAGTCTGCTGAGGATTTCAGGGGAAACCACACCACAGTCTGGTTAGATGGGAAAAGCCCTGAGAAAACCAGGGCTTCCAGGTGTGGCTAAATTAGAGCACTTCCTGAGGTCTTCAAAGTAGATCCTATTAAACGCCATCCCCCCACGCTCACTCACAGGTGCATTCAACATCAAGAGCTCACAAATGGAAAGCCTTGGAAAATCAACTTGTGAAGCAGGAAGGTAGGAAAGGAAGAAGGTCAGAATGGGATAAGGCTTTCATCCTCTCCCTGGTGATGGTGTCAGGAAAGAAGCTGTGCCCTTGCATCTGTGTAAATAAATAAGATTTCTTTTAATGGCTGTGAAAATAACAGAAGACCATTGTAAAACAAAGAAAAAAAAGTAAAAAAATAAGAAAAGAAAAATCATCCATAATCGTACTGTCCTGAAAAGTCTATTTAACAAGATGGAGTATTTTCTTCCAGGCTGTTATATCTGTCTTGATATAGATATAGAAAAAAAGATATAGTACATTGGAATTTTTCTGTAAATAGTTTTATATCCTGCATTTTCAATGCATATTTATTTTGTAATCATTTTCACATGTCAGAATTTTCAGATGTGGTATCTTATTATTCAGTTAGGAGTCTGTTAAAAGGATATGCCATGCATTTGCAATCCCCCAGAGTCAGTTCATGCAGGCATTTATAGCCTGCCCATCTCTGTGCATTGAACCCTTACTTGACTGTTTATTTCTGTTGCCACCACTGAAGCCTGCCCCGTTCCCCACTTACCAATTATGTGACCTTGGGAAGCTTCTTAACTAAGCTTCAGTCTCCTCACCTATAAAGGGGGATAATTTTATAGAGTATTACATAATGATCGAGTAAAAGAATGTGTTAGTTTCCTCCCCTCTGCTCTTTCTTGGTTTTCAGGTTTCTCCCAGAAGCAGCTATAGAGTAGTGTTTAAGAGCTTAAGCAAGTAACCTAGGCTCTCTGTGCCTCAATTTCTTCACATGTATTTTGGGAATAATGGTACCCATCTCTGCATTCATAGGCTTTCAGGGAGGATTAAATTAGATGATCAGCATAAGGCACTTTGTGCCCGTACAAGTAGGAGCACAATCAATGTTGCTTCTTCCTTTATAATCTTACAGGATCTTTCACGAATGTCACTTCATTGTTTTCACCAGAGCGTGAGCTCCTCTATGGCGTCACAGTGGACGGTAAGTTCCCCCTGTGGGCTGCCTCTTGGAGTCACTGTCTAGTGAGCCTCCAAGCAACCCAGAACCCAGGGCTGGGCCCCTCCTCACTGTAGCCACACCTTGCGGTGGGCTCCAGCCCCGGACTTCCCTAGCAACCCCTGCTTGTCCCGTACCGGAACAGAGGAGCCCTTTGGAGGGAGTGGCTTGAGAGGGAGAGACCACCTTAACCGCAGATCAGCATCCAGGTATTAGCCAGAGGGAAGAAAGTCTGGCTATGAGAGAACTTCTGAGAATTGACTGAGTCAATTTTCAGAAAAGGCCCTGAGGGAGAGATAACCTCAGGGAAAGGCCATAGCGACTTTCTCTTCTTCTTGGGCCTTTCTTGGGGGAGGTCTCTTTCTGACAAGAGGTGGTAACAACCTTGCTTTGGTGCCACCAGGCAAGATCACAATGAGAGGACAGAATTCACCCAGAAACCGGGGTGTGGTAGCAGTCTTGAAGGGTGTCTGCCCTGCCCCCAGCCTGCATGTTGTACTCTAGCAGAGGTTCTCAAAGCATGGTCCCTGGACTAGCAGCATCAGCATCACCTAGGAACACAAAAGAAGTGCAAGTTCTCCGTCCTGCCCCAGACCTGCTCAGTCAGAAACTGGGGGATGGGCTTCCTAGTAATGAGTGGTTTCATGAGCCCCACAGGTGATTCTGATACACTCTCAGGTTCAAGGCCCACTGCCCCACGGGGACTGATGGGGAGAGGAGAGGAAGTCTGGATTCCTCTTTCCCAGGCCCTCTCTGAGGACTGGCTAAGTTCCTGCCCGACATTTTTATCTCCACTTCTGTTGTTTGCTTGAGCTGATTTCAGCAGATTTCTGAACTAAAGCGTTTTGAGTAATAAAGCAGGGGTCATTCAAAGAAAAACAGTAAGAGAAGCAAAGCTTTGAGGTGCCTATGCCCCCTGCTTCAGCATCCCCCCCTTTGGGTGCCCCATAGCCGCTGATCAGGAAGCCTGGTCGTGACTAGTGCCCGCTGTCCCTTCTTTCTGGGCAGAGAGACAGACCATGCCAAAGTGGTTTGTCCCTCAGAATTCTGCCCAACGGAAAAATCAGGTATGGGCACAAATACTTATGTACAAAGATGTTCATCTCAGTATTATTTATACAGGACAAAATGGAAGGGTGGAACAACCCAAATAGCCAAGAGTGGAGGTCGAACCAATTATGACATGTCCATATAACGGAATATTATGCAGCCACAGAAAATGATGTTTTTATAAAACACTTGGTGTCAAGGGGGAAATGGTATCAAATAATGTTAAGTGATAAAAGATGAATACAAAACAGTATGTACAGACTAAACCCATATACATGCATAGAAAAAAATCTAGAGGTAAACACAGAATGTTAACGGTGGTTATCATCTCTGGGTAATAGTATCGTAGAGTCTTTTTATTTTTTTCTTTATACTATTTGGTATTTTCCAATTTTCCACAGTGAACATGTATTACTTTTACAAATAGGAGAAAACGCAATCACAGTGTGTGAACTTGGTTGGTCATTTTACCCCTGCAAGTCTCCGTTTCTTAAACCTCCGTGGCACCTGCCTAGGAACCCTCACCCTGCCTCCCGCACCCAGGGGAGAGAGTGTGATTATTGGCAGCTCCTCCCTGACAAAATATATTCTTCTTTAATCTCCACTTTCACCATAGTGTTTATCAAGAATCAGATGGATCTAAGAGCTGTTTCATTTCTTTCCCATCCTCTGACCACCTTACTTTGGTGACAGCAGTGACTAGCTATGTTGTCATAACTGGAACAGGCTCAGATGTGACCATGCCAGGCCCAGACTGCAAACAGATCTGGCAGAAAAGGAAAACAAGCAAGGTACGAGTGGGCCATTAATGCACAGGGGAAATGGAAAGAGGTTCAGCTGTGCCACTGGGGCTGGTCTGAGTCGGCCACAGGCAGCTCTGCCATGGTGCCCTGAGGAGCGAGCAAGCCCTGGCAGCCAGTGATCCTTGGAGGTCAGCGGGCCCAGCCATAGGCAGATTCAGGCAACCAGAAAATAACACAACAGCCCAGTACAACACCTTGCGTATAGGGGAGACTCAAATATCTGTTGAGTGGAGGAATAAATGAAACTTCATCACAGACTCTGGTGATCAAGACCCTCCATCAGAGGATGCCCTCAGGGCCAGGGGTCTGGGCACAGACAAGCTTGCAGGGAAAGGGGGCTGGGGAGAGAGCTCGGCTATGTATAGAGAAATGGTGCCGGTGGGGAAAGCAGGAGCCTTAGAATCCAACCGAGATTTGAATCCCACCTCTATCACTAAGCGACTGGGTAATCCAGGGCAGTTTACCTAACCTTCCTGGCCTCACTTCTTCGCTGGCTACCTGGGGATAACTCTCCCCACCCTGAAGGACTGTTTTTGGATGTTTCCGTGAGATAATGGAAGGCATGTGAAGGACTGTTAAAGGTGTGCTCCCGTGGCTCAGCCTGAGAACAGATTAAGGCAGGAACTCTCCTGTGCTCCAGGAACATGGGCAGGTCGCTGGCACCAGGCACTGGCTCCAATTGGCCACAGAGTCCACAGCCTCTGCACTGCCTGGTTCAGAGGCTGGCCAGGTCCAGGCCTGGAGAAGGATCCAGCAATGCGCTGGGGAAGAGGGAAGCTGAGAAGCTGGGAAATGAAGAGGGGGCTGGCTTCTGAGGCCAAAAGAGTAGGAAACAAGAGTAAGGTGAGGGCATGGGCACCCAGCAGGATCCTCAGGCAGAGGATATAAATTTGGTTTACTCTTTCTCAAGGGTAGATTTTGAATCTCGTTTACTTGAGGTGACGTGTCTCCATGAGGAACTTGTACAGCTCTTTGTTGGGTGTGCTTAAAGGCCACTCAGACCTCCTCCTAGACACATGCTGTTTTCAGAATGGCTTCCTAATGTCATAGCAAAGACCTGAGGCAGGTTGTCTTCAGAGATGAGAGGTACTTACCCCCGCACACGCAGTCCTTCTTCTCACACCCACTGGCCCTTCTTCCCAGAGCTTTCTTGTTGCCAAGTCCTGCCCTCACATCTCTGGGTTTATCCTTACTTGGAAAGCACACTGTATTCATTGTTACCTGGCTAATCCACCAACCCTGTCATTCCTACCTGCATCTTGGGCAAGATATGACGACGCAGCACTTCCCACTCTCTCGTGGCTGCCTTCTGACATAGCCTGTACCAGACCATGAGCTTCCTCAGCGAGGGGGTCCTGTCTTATTGTCTGTCTGCCCTTTGCAGATTTTAGCGCAGTGCCTGTTGCACAGCAGGCGCTCGACATCGGCTGGGTGAAATAAAGAGCGAAGGGGTGTAGCAGACACTGTGGATCGGCTGCCCAAAAGCCTTTCTCGACCTTCTCCCCTTGGTTTCTTCTACTGAGGGGTTGGAAACAAAATGCATACTCAATTTTCCCAGCTGCCCTTACAGCAAGGGGTGGCCATATGAAACAGTTCTGGCCAACGAGATGTAAGTGCATGTCTTCAAGGAAAGCTTTCTCTCCAGAATAAGAGGCAAACCTCTCTGAGAGAAAGCCTTTGATCCTTTTGCCCTTCTCTTTTCTTCCTACCTGGAATGCAGACATGACACGTGGAGGCACGGTAGCTATCTTGCAACCTTGAGGCAACAAGCAACAGTCAGAAGGGCCAAGTGAAAAAGATGAAGTATTATGATTCTTGATGGCATCACTGATGACACTGATGGTTATTGCTAGGCTGACCAGCCTCCTGGTTCGTTTGGGACTGAGGGGTATCTAGAGATGCAGGACCTTTGATGCTAAAACAGGCATGGTCCTGGACAAATCTGGACTTTGGTCACTTATCCTATTCTATCCTAGCCCTGGACTGCTTATTTACAGAGACTTTTTATTATATAGTGAGAAAAATAGGCCCTATTTACCTCAGACATTGTAGTCAAGTTTTTCTGTTATTTGTAGTCAAAAGCATTCCAGTGGATGCACGTGAAAGTTGGTATTTCTAAGATTCAACAAACAAACATGTACAGAGTTGCAGGTCATTAAGTGCTAGCTGCCTTCACAGAGGTTATCTCAGTTGAGTTTCATTATGATTCTTCATGGTAGGTTTTGTTATACCCACTTTACAGATGAAAAAACTGAGGCACCCAGAAGTTTAGCCCACCTGGAATCCAAGTCCTGTACATTAATGCAATGCCCTTTTCCCCCATAGCCACTCTGGCTCATTTTCTTTTAACTCAATATGTAATCACTTAATGTTATTCTACGAGTGGGCATCATTCTTTCTGAATGAATGAAGTCACTGTGAGTTGCAGTATTGCCTTCTCTTTATGGTTTATTTCTGGATAAGTCAAAAAATCCTGGTGATTCGGCTTGTTTCTCCATCATTACCGTTAATGAGTAAGAGAGAATTGGTTTGCATAGATTTAAAGAAGTTTTTAAAACTATTCTTGAATGATTCAAAAGGTACAAAGGGGGGTGTAGTAAAAAGTCTCCTTTCCACCCCTGTTGCTTTATAGATGAATATTAGCAAAACTTCCATCAGCTTTAAATTGATGGTTTTGAATGTGGACCATAATGAATAGTCCCTTAAATTTGTATTCAGCTTTTGAGATTACAAAATACTTTCAAAGGCACAGTCTCGTTTTCTCTTTCCAGCTGAGTGGGGAAGTTTTCTTTAGACTCCATTCACAGTCACAGCTCTTGGCAGATCTTCATCCCCACACAACCCCCTGCCCTTCCCTATTCCCAGAGGCCAGGACTTCCCTCTGGGTCCCTTGCCCCTTTTGTAGACTATCTGTCTATGACCAAGGCCACACCCTGGCTGGTGCTGAGTCTGTTGGGGCCTCCTGGGTACAACCATAGGCTCTTTATGTGTTCTTTGTATCACTCACTGAACCTGGAAGAGGCCTCTCCCAGAAGATGCTCTGAAAATGCTGTTGATGGGCCCGACGACTGGCCAACCTACTCTTGCACATGTGTAGCCTATGAAATACCCTCTTCAATCAGCATACCTGACTTATTTTCTCTGACAGTTTGCATATTTATTTATAGCTTGCCCCTTATTAAAAGTGATGCTTATGAGGAGTCTGTAATATCATGGGAATATGTTATTACATTAACTGAAAAAACATAATATATCTATATCTATGTATACCTACATCTATATATATCATATAATTAAGACTCTCATTACAAAGTCTACGTATAGAACAATTTCTGGAAATAACTCAATATTACCTCCCTCTCAGCTCAACTGTACCTCTTCCCCCAAATTTCCTCATCTCACTTGGGATCCGCCAGTTCCCAAGCCAGGCTCCTTAGCGTTCTCATCCTCGACTCCTTTGCCTCCACCCCCACGACCAGCACAACTGGCCACCTGTCAATCACAGCTGTCACTAAGTCCTGTCCATTCTCCTCCTTAGCTCTCCCAAATTTCTCTGCTTTTCTCCACCCCCACAGCAGCCTCCCGAGTTCAGCCCTCACCATCTCATACCCAAGTTTCGGAAACATCCTTAAAACTAGGCTCCTGCCTTCTAAATCTTTCTCTACCTTGATCCATTCTCCACATTTCAGTCGGGGTCCTTTTTCTTTAAAAAAAGAAAAGAGTTTTGCAACACCCCCCACCAGCTTACAGGTCTGATTGTATCCCATCCTCCTCAGGAAACCGCTGAATTCCCTTCACAGTCTGGCTCCGGCTCCCTTCTCCAGCCCCTCGCTTGCCTTTTCAGACGCTGCCCACCGCCCACTAGCTGTTTCTGAACCCCTCGCCTCCAGGTCCCGCACGGCTGCTCTGTACGCTGTGCACCCTCCCCTGGGCTGACTTCTGCTGATGCCTCAGGTCTCAGCCTCACCAACTTTCAAGAAATAAGGTTAAGACAGAAAAAGTCAACCAAGTTAGCTGAATAATGATCCTGGGTTTTCCTCATGATGTATATAATGACCCAGTCAATCCATCAACCATTCATTCATCGAAGAATCATTAATTCCACTCAGATTTATTAGACATAATACATCTAATGGCCCAGGGCACCACTAGTTCTAGGTGTCAGCCCATATGTCTCTTTCTGCAGGTTCGTTCATTCAGTCAATCTGCATTTCCATCTTTCATTTGTATTTACTCAGCAGATGGCCATGCAAAAATGAACAGAAGGGTCCTCAAGGGTCATGATGGGGAGGAGAACACAGGCTTACAAACACATCATCATGCAGCATGGTCAGTGCCATGAAGAGGAAGGCAAAGCACTGCAGGAGATCAGAGACAGTCTCACAGCAGAAGTAAGGCTAAATTGATAGGTGTTAACAGGAAGATAGGGCATGAGAGATCAGGAGACAAGGAATCAAGAGAGGGAGGTTCTTTCCAGAAGAGGAAATAGCAGGTACAAGGCTTAGAGATTCATTAAAACCTGGCTCTACCAGGACCCAGGTAATGTGTGCAGGATGACTAGGGTGCTGGGAAACATCCATCCCCTACATCCTGCCTGCTTCTGGCACCTCATCCTCCATCAGAATGGAAACACTTTCTCCTTCCTCCTTCTCCAAGTCCTATCCATTCTCAACCCACTCAAGACCTACTTCCTTCATGAAGAAGCCTTGTTGGACTGTGAACCAAAAAGATAGGCATTTAATTCCATTCTGTTTTGTACATTGCCATTTAAAGATTTCATAACAAATCTCAGCTTCCTACCAAACTGTAAAGAGAGGGACTATGATTTATACTTATTCTTAAATGCCTCTGGGCATGCAAGCAAGAAACCTAGAGCTTCTCTGTGAAAGCTCATTGAAGCAACCTTCCAGGCCTGCAAAGGCAGCCCTAACCTCAAGCAGTTACTGGTGCGTCTCTTAATACATACCTTCCGTCCTCATCAGCTGTGATATCGATTATAGGCTTGTGCTGCGGGCTGATTAGATGCCATTAGCGTGCTTTTATGGTTCTTGGAGAAGAGGCAAGTAATGATGCTACCAGGAATTTAGGGGGATTCCCATTAGAAGTCCCTAGTTCTAATCATCCTTTGAATTTACTGTTAATTAACTTCTCACCCATGGGAAGTAAAAAGTGTCATCTGTGAAGCCCTGAACTTGTAGATAGAAGAGCCAGGTCTTTTTGTTCCATCTCTACCATGTATCAGCCTTGTGACCTTTGACAAGTCACCTATGCAATTTTTAACCTCAGTTTCCTCCATCTTTAAAATGGGAATAATAATACCTCACAGGGTTATAACTGCTCTCACATGGCTATTGTAAAGATTAATTGTGGTAATAGATGTGAACTTGATTGGTAATATGTCATTTAAAAATCAGAAAGCACTTTTATCTTTATTATAAATGAAAATTCTCTTCCCTCTGTTTCATTCTCAGCATTCACAATCCAGACACAATCTCTCCACAGGGAAGTAAGTGAACTGTACTGATTTTTAAAAATATTTATTCATTGATTTATTTGTTTGGCTGCGCTGAGTCTTAGTTGTGGCGCGCGGGCCTTAGAGTGCACGAGCTCAGTAGTTGCAGTGCACGCGCTCTCATAGTAGTCACAGCGCGCAGGCTCCAGAGTGTGCGGGCTTGGTAGTTGCGGCACACAGGCTCTCTAGTTGTGGCACACGGGCTCTAGAGCATGCAAACCCAGTAGTTGCAGTGTGTAGTCTTAGTTGCCCCACAGTATGTGGGATCTTAGTTCCCTGACCAGGGATCGAACTTGCATCCCTTGCATTGGAAGGCACATTCTTAACCACTGGACCACGAGGGAATTCCCTGAACTGTACTGATTTTAAGGAGAGAGTGTGTCTTTCATCTCGTATCTAGGAGATCTACTGTAACAACCTTCTCAGGCCACCATAGATGTTGGGATAGTTGTGTCTGCCTTACTTGGGATTGTAGGTCCTCAGGGCAGGCATGCTGCACACCATGTGAGCTGCCCTATCACGCTCAGACCACAGTGGAGTGGCACCCACTAAGGAAGCTGCCCAGGCTCAGCTCTTGGAACATTAGTTTTTCCCAGGGAGAATTCTCTATTCCAGGCTATCCTCTTCCGAAAGAGAGTTCTGCTTAGATTTTTCAGGGAATGTGGTTAAGAAATACAAACAACAAAAGTGGGCCCCAAACCTAAGACCCTAAATGAGAAGGGGAGGAGGGGACTCTGGAGGGAGAGACAGTCACGTCTACACAGCCGGCACTAATCTAACCAGTAATCAGAGGCCTGGACTCAAAGCCTATCTCTGATACAGGCTGGCTGTGTGACTTTGGGAAACTCACCCAACCTCTCTGAGTCTCTAAAATTATACCCTGTAAAATGAGCATAGTAATGCCTATCTTTTGGTGTTATTTAAGGATTAAATTTCTATGAGTTTTACCAAATGGAAAGTGCCATGTGACTATGAGTTGACTATAAATTTATCTGCCTAAAGGAATCATTCACAATAACCCAAATGAATTGTGTGTCTCTAGGCCTCCATGAGGTTGTCCATTAAGGGACTTTAAATGCGACTCTAAGAACCACCTCAAGGTCTGAAAAGGCATCTCTTGCAGATGAGGGGCGTGCCATGAAAGCCAGTTGGTTTCCACAAGAAGCCGAAGGCCACCCCCGGCTGCCTTTGTTCCCTGTACACAGCCCCTCCCTGGAAGAGCACCGTTGCATCCCCTCATGCCTGCCTGCACTCCATGCTTTATGGTTCCTAAGACCCTTCCACTTTTTCATTCTTCCAATAAACCTGTTAGGTTAGCAGAGCAGATACACCCTCTCTTCGCCCACATGCACTTTTTATGGATCACCTGCCTGAGGCCACAGAGCTCAAAAGGATAGCTCCTCTGCAGCCTGGAACCCCCAGGTTGGAGGGTCAGCTGGGATTTGAACCCAGGTTTCTAACAGCCTTGCTGCCCATAGCCCAAGCCATGAGCCCAAGTTTAACAAAAGCCCTATGGGCCGCAGTCTTGAGGGTAAACAGACCCCCTCCATTAACATAGAGTTCCTTGGCAACCCTGGCTAGACCTGGGCACCTGCTTCCACCCATGGGTTTTTATTTGCTTGCATTTGTTTCCCAGGGAACCAGCAGGCGCTTGCTCTCCCTGCTTTGGTCCTTTCTCCCCGAGTGTAATTGGGAGCGCCCTGCTGGCCTTGCGCTATGATGAATGGGCTTCCTCAGGCAAGCGGGCAGTGACTGAAGCCCTGCCAGCATATGGGCCCTCTTCTGCAGCACCACACTCAGATGCAATTAGCTCCGAGCGTCACAGTGCTTGGCAACAGTTCCAGGAGGCAGCGAGGCCTTTGTTCAGGCCACTGTCCTGTCAACTGGCTACAGTTCATTTGGCTGCCAGCCTGCTTGGCCTTTTGCATCATCCTGGCCTGCTCCTTCCTCCCTCAGCTAGTGGTTAGTCCATCATCCCAGATTTTTCAGGGAAGATTTGGGGTGTGCCTGTGAAGTTCCTGTGCCTTCCCCTAAGGCAGCTTTGGAATTATCTAGACCATGAGCAAATGCTGCACGGTTTAGGAGGGCGGCTCCTGGGACTTCTCCTGTTTGCCAGTGCAGAGGAGGAAGGACCAAGCGTGGCAGAATTTGGCCGAGCGCCAGGCACTTGGATCTGTACAGCCAGTGTTGGTGGGCGTGGGGGGTGCTCGGCGTTTGTTGCTTCAACATGTTTTAGTGGAGCACGTACTATGCGCCTGGCATGTTCTAGACCCTGGGGATAAAGCAGTGAGCAATGCAGATGAAAATCCCTGCCTTACGGGGCCAACATTCTGAGGTGGGAAGGGGAGTGAGGAGAAGAGACAGACAAATAAACTTAAAAATAGCTATGTGAGGCGCTTCCCTGGCGGTCCAGTGGTTAAGAGTCAGCACTCCCAATGCAGGGGATACGGCTTCGATCCCTGGTGGGGGAGCAAAGATCCCACGTGCCAGGCCACGCAGCCAAGTTAAATGAATGAATGAATGAATGAATGAATGGCTCTGTTAAAGGTTGCTATGGAGAAAATTACAACAGGCGAGAACCTGGCCGTAGGGGGCCCTCTTCCCAGCACCCACGCGGTGCGTCCCTGACTCTGACCTGTCCGGCTCGTCAGGGCTGTGTCTGAGTCCCGCACCTCCCAGCTGCAGCTGATGGTGGCTGCTAGGATGGGAAGCGCTCCTAGAATAACCCGCCAATCCTGCCGGCAGGAGTTATGCCCCAGGAGGCAGACTCCACCCAGTGCAACTCCCTCCACCCAACCCTGGCAGGATGTCCTCTTCTGCTATCTTTTCTCCTCCTCTCTCCCCCAGATACTGACTATCTGACCCCAGCCATTCAGACCTGCATAGTCCAGTGCAGGCACTAGTGGGGAGACCAACTGGCAAACAGACCACGGTAGTACAGAATGCTGAGATCTGGCAGGGCCTGTGTAGGGTCTCTGGGAGCCCTGGGGCGGGGCTGGGGCAGAGTTTTCTGTAGGGGGCTGTTCTGTGCATTGTAGCACGGTCGACAGCATCCCAGGCCTCGACCTGCCACATGCCAGTAGCACCCTACCCCCAAATCAGGACAACAAAAAATATCTCCAGACATTGCCAAATGTTCCCTTTTGCAAATTGCCCTTCACATGAGAACCACTAGTTTAACTCAACGTCACTCAACTTATTTGACCAAGAAGCACCTTTTATTTTGGGGAACATCTGTTAACACTGCACGTGAGTGTGTTATTCCGAACACTCCGGGAAGTGCAGCCCAGGGGAGGGTGCACAGCATACAGAGCAGCCGTGCGGGATCTGGAGGTGAGGGGTTCAGAAACAGCTAGTGGGCGGTGGGCAGCGTTTCCCAGTTACTTCCCTGCCACAGAGTCAGGGACTTGGGATCTGGGCCCTGGGTGGCCCTCTGGCCATACCCCGCACCACATCGGTCTCTACTTTTTACTTCAGTAAAGCCCAACAGTTGGCAGCTGCCTGTATGCACTCTGCATTTTATGCCCTGGGCCTTTGCTTGGGCTGCTCCCACTGCCTAGAGTGCCCTCCCCACCTGTCCTCGCCTGGCTCACTGAGTCATTCTTCAGGATTCCACTTGGGTGTCACCTCCTGCAGGAAGCCTCCCCTGATGCCCAGACAGGACTGAGGACCCACTTTGCTCATGAACTCCCATCACACCTGACCCATGGTCTTGCCCTCCTCTGAGACCTGAGACAGGACCTGTGGTCCTCTAGTCCTCCAGCCCTATAGTGTTGGTTGTTTGGGGTTATGGGCCCACTTCTCCCACTTGACCTTCAAGACAGAGGCTCTGTTTTCATCTCCAGAACCTGGCAAAGAGTCTAGCACAGAGTAGATGCTCCATAAATGGCAAAATGAATTGACAAGTAAACAGAGCACAGAGATGGATGAGATACAGAGAGTGAGGACAAGAGAACACAGGCTTGGAGGAGGGTCAGAGCCAAGGGGCAATCATCTTTCTACAGCAGAAGGGACAAATGATGAAGTGGCCTGCCCCTCATTCCTCTTTCCTTCAGGCTAAACACTTCAACTGCCTTAACCTTTCATCCCGCATCCACCTCACTTCCCAGCCCTCTAATCATCTTTGTCGTTCACATCCCTCCGTGCCTTCTCTGCACTTTCCAAAGGCCACTTTTGTGTTTAATGTGACGTGTTCAGAGCAGCAGGAATACGAGCCTGTTTCCCCGAGAGCATCACTTCCACTTAATTAGCTTGGGATTCCACAGTTCCCGAAGCCTCACCACCACTGGCCTGGTGGCTGTGGGAGCAGCCCTGCCTCTGGGCACCAGCAAATTGTTCACACAGAGAAGTGAATGGAGAGAACTGAACTGGTGATTATGCTAATGATTTCCTTTTCTGTGTCAGGACTGCTCCACAGGGAGGCCGGGCTTCTGGGTCTAGAGGGCAGAGGTGCAGGATGTGGAGGGGGTACCAGTCCTGGAAAGACTTGGTGCTCTGAGCTGGGGGGTGGAAAGTCCACACTAGAGGAGACATCTGAGGGATGTGGCATCTTGGCGGAATTAGTGCCCTCAGCTGTGACAGGGGCAGAATAGGGGTCCAGGGCCTTCACAGATTCAAGGCTCTCGAATCCACAGCGGTACTGTGAAGCCGTGATGGACAGGTGGAGGGACAGTCCCTAGGTACCGGCTAGGAGCTAGAACACAGGAACAGCGAGGAGGTCATTCCAACCCAGATCTTGTTAACTCCCAGTCCAAAGGACTTCCATTACCCCACAGACCTTTCTCCTGGTCGACTCAGTGTCAGAGACAGAGGAGGTAGTGCTGGGGGCAGAAGCCCTTTAGCAGCCCTGATATCACATGACAGAGGCCCAGCGCGTGGCCAGCCAGCCTTAGACTCCCAGGCTGCGGCACCCTGGCCAGCCTGTCGGCCTCTCTCGTTGGCAGTGGCTTCAACCAGTTGGAACCTCTGCTTCCTCCTCATGTGCCTTCTGTCCAACCTGCCTGTGCCGCCCGCCTCGGCTCGCCACACGGCAGCTGCCTCGGGAGCCACGTGGACCCCTCACCCTTTAACAGCCCAGCAAGTTCCGGCCACATTGGCTGCTGTTCATCACTGGGACTGGCTGGTGTTCGTCAATCAGACCATCATCGGCCAGTCAGTCCGTCAGTCAACAAATGTCTGTTGAGGGCCAGGCACTGTTCTGGGTGATGGAGATACAGAGGAGAATGAGGCAGAGCTCCTGCTCTCGGGGAGCTTGTTCCCGTCCTCAAGGGGTGGGGTGGGGACAGTTTAGTGCAGGGAGAGGCAGAGGACCCTGTGGGCTCCAGGACCTGCCTCGCTCTTTAATGAAGTCCAGCTCCACTGCAGACACTCAGAGGTAGCTTTTAGGTGGGCGATCCCGAGGAGGCTGCTGCCTGGGCTAATGCCCCCTGGTTCCCCCAGGATGCATGGAAGCAGCAGGAGATGCCCCTCACTCACACACGCACACCCATACACACACATACACTCTCACACACAAGCTCAAGTATGCTCAGTAAGAGGCCTGGGGGTTCCTGAAGGGACACAGGGTCTACCGGTTCTGCCCGTGGTGGTGGGTTGAGGTCATTTAGCCTGGAAGTGGTTTCCAAAATTGACTGCTCTGGCCAAACTTCATGCCACATTGATGGGAGGCACCAGGTGGAGAGATGAACAACACAACTGGACACCCAGGTGCAGGATGGGGCGAGTGACCTGAGCCCTCTGGGCCTCATTTTCCTCTGTGAAGTAGGGACTGCACTAAGCCTGCCTCACAGGAGGGTGTGTGTGGATTAAAGATGCACAAAGTTAGCATGGAGGGCACATGGCAAGGGCTCAGTAAATGGCAGCTCAGTTGCCTCCCTGCCCCCTCCAAAGGAAGCCTTCTCTCTGCCTTCTTGTTCACACCTCCTTGGCAACTGTCCAGGGTCCCAAGAGTGCGCTGCCTGGGAAGAATTCAGTTACAGAAATACTAGGCCACATCCGGAACTTCCCTGCTGGCAGCTGGTCCTGGATCCTGTGCCTCCCCTGGGAGCGCTGTGCTGCGTGTTGCTGGCTCTGTCACGCCCCTGGTGGTGGCCTCGGGGAAGTCACCCAAACTCGCCCAGCCTCAGTTTCCACCCCGTCAGCTAGGGATAAGAGTATCTCCCTCAAATGCTAGTTGAGAGTATGAAGTAATGCAGTGTAGGAGTGGCCACCTTTCTTTATTCTGAAGAAAGCATGAGAGGACAGAGCACCAAAGGAGAGGACAGCAGGAAGCCAAGTGGAGGAGCCAGGAGCTGAGGGGGGCGCGTGGGGCCCGACCAGAGTCAGCACAGAATCCTAGCAGCCGCACGCGGGAGCTCTCACTGCCTGCTGGCGCTGTGCTCAAAGCTCTGTACCCACCGTGCCTCACCGAATCTTTACAAAAGCCTCACGGGTTAAGTATTATCCCATTTCACAGATGGAGAAATGAGAGGCTAGAGAGGTTAAGGAAGCTGCCTAAGATTGCTCAGCTTGGAACAGGCAGAGCCAGGATTCAACCCCAGCTGTCTACCACCACAGTCCCTCCACAGTGCTGCCAGCTCGGGTGAGGGGCAGGGTCTGTCCCAGCTGGGCCTGGAGGCCCTGAGTCACTGCATCCCTCATCTGTGAAGTGGGTGTGAGCATTCCAGCTCTGAATGGAATGTGTGACATTGATTTGAGGGTCCTTGCCCCTCTCTAGCCCTGAGAGGGAAGCACTTTGTAAACAGGGGATTACCTATTGGCCCTGCCGCCTTGAGCCAGATCTCTTGTCCTGCCAAATTGTTGGAATGGTTCAGTGACAAGTGTGTTCTTAGGAAGAAATTTATGATCCCTTTTTCAGAGTGAGTCACCGAATCCCTGTGGTGAGAGGCACGGGGGAAGGGCCTTCTGCAGAGATAGGCTAACTCGCCCTGGGCCTGGCTGCGTCCTCAGGCCCACCTGAGGGTGAGTGCTGTCCAGTGAGGGTGAGGGCAGGGGGGAAAGGGAGAAAGCCTCCAGCCGGGGAAAGTGGATGCCTCGCAGTGGATTTGTATAGATCTCAAAGGGCTCCAGAATTCACTTTCTGCCTGCCACCGAATTTCCTAGGGTGCTTCTGAGTCAGGCTCCGGGTCACTCCCCGAGTCCTTTCCAAGGCTTTTGCATAACCCTCCCAAAACAAGGTCAGCCAAAGAATATTTCACAGTTTGGGTGAATCCTCTTCTCTCTACCTTTGAATCACAAAAGAGGAAGGTGATAAAAATTTAAACTTAAGAGAGAGGAAGATTTAGCTTAGGTGTTGCAGTTCTGTTGGGATTTTTTTTTTCCCTTAAAAACTATACACTGCCATGATCATGAGGAAAGCTCCAGCCTTAAAAGTTGACTCTTTTGGTCATAAATGTGACTGTGTTAGAAGGACTAGTATGAGAAAATGTCTGTCGAAGAATAGCAGGTAATCTCCTTAGACAGATGTCACTGAAGGTCACCTGACAAGGCCGACCCTCCCCTGTCTGCTCCTGGGTGCAGCGTGAGGACTTCTTTGATGTACCCAAACCCACAGGTTAGGATGGAGCACACACACAGGGCTCAGGATACTTGGTCTGCAGACGTTGAAATGCCCATAGCATGGACACTGTGAAAACCAGCTCACTTCACTGGTGGTCACTTGTCTAGTCATCCATATTTTGCAAACAGCTAAAGGTCAGGATGCAAAAGCAGACTGCTGGGCAGCAAAAATTGGAGTCCATAGTGTCGTTCACTGTGAAGCTCACCCCCTCTCCAACAGGAGAGCCCATCTGGCTTTTTCAGGTACTGTTGACTCCTACTTTAATCGTAACTCTAACATGATAAACGCTTCTATTTCTCAACCCAAACCACATTAGAAGGATATAAGTTGGAAGGACAGAAGAGCCTCTAGAGCTGAGATGTTCAGTACTTTGAGGGTTCATGACCTCTCTGAGAATCTAAACTGTGAACTCTAGCCCCAGAAAGGTGCTTTCACATCCAGTGTGTTCTGTGCAGTACCAGGTGGTTCTTAGCCCCTGAGGCGCAACCATAAAACCCAGATTAAGAACCCCAGCTGTAGAGACTGGCACACCTGTGAGCTGACCGCTCGGACCTTGCAGAGCAGACACAATGACTCTAACCCTGCTGCCTGTCCCTCGCCTGATGGAGCAGACGCCGCCATCCCTGACAGGTGGTGGTGTTCCCCACAGTGGCCCTGTCAGGGCCCAGGTGTGCTTGACGCACCCACCTAAGCAAGCAGGGGTGCACGTAAAACACTTGCTGAGTGTGTCTGATGTGTCAGGCGCTCTTCTAGGGGCTTCATCTGTTTTAATTCATTGAACCCTTGCAACAGCCCTGGAAGTTATTTCTGTAAAACCCTGGACTTAAACTCTTTTTCTCAAACTCCATCTCTAGTGGTTAAATCATTAGAAATGTAATATTTTTCCAGAAAAATCACTTACTGATACTATTGGACACTTGCTTTGTGTCAAACACTGTGCTAAGTGTGGATTTTACATGTGTTAATTCATTTATTTTACATTTTTATGGATAAGGAAATTGAGGCTTAGAGAGTCTAAGTAATGTGCCTAAGGTAATAGGGCTGTAAGTAGTGGAACTGGGATTTGATCCAAGTTTCTCCATTTCTAAACCCTTCGATAGGAGTTATTGTGCTCTACTCCTCTCTCCATTGTGGGGTTATGGTCTGTATACTCACAACTACCTAGAACGATGGAGGTTTGGTTAGCAAAGTTCTGAAAAGAATGTCTAGGACAATTCCTTCAACGGATTTGTCGGGGCCCAGCATTAATTTGCCCACTGCTCACCCATGCTGTATAATCTGCCAGTCCAGGACACAGACCCTGGTGGTGTGGGGTAATACAAAGAGCAAGGAAGACTTCCAGTTAAACATGGAGGCTTGATCTCCTGCATTTATTTTCTCTCCCTCTATCATAGATTTTTTTTTTGTAAAGATGGCTGCAACAATTTTTCTTATTCTTGCATACATACCCCTTTACAGTGCAACTTTGCCACTCTTCCCATCAAGAAAAAAGGTCTTGAATCTGGGTTGACTTGCTTTGACTGATAGAATTCAGTGGAAGTGATACTGCATGACTTCTGAGGCTCGGCCTTAGGAGATCTTGCAGCTTCTGCCTTGAATCTTTTGGAACATTGCCCTGAGATCATGCCTTAAGAAAGCTAGTCTAGTTTATTGGAAGATGAGGGGCCAGTGGAGGAGAACCGAGGCATCCCTGTCAACAGGCAGCAGCAGCCACCAGGCTTATGAACAGTCCAGCTTGTATTTTCCAGCCCAACCAACTGCTAACTGAATGCAGCTGCATGAGCGAGCCCAGGTGAAACCATCAGAGGACCCACCCAATTAACCCACAGCATAATGAAAAGTAGTAAATTATTGTTGTTATAAGCCACTAAGTTTTGGGGTGATTTGTTATAATGATCATGGATAACTGATACAGCCCTCCTAAATTCTACGTCATTCACCTCTTTCCCCAAATAGCCACTAATAGTGGAATTCCAAAGGCTTTAAGCCAAAAGGGTGAAGAGAAGAGAGAAGACCATTGCAGGGGAAAGACTTCCAAACGCTTTTCAGATGGGCATGTGGGTAGAGGAGCAGTCTCTGAGTGGAGCTGGGAAAGTCAGAGTCCACATGTGTACAAGAGAGGAAAATGATGAGAAGTGGACCAAGGAGCCCCACAGAGTCTGCGAGGGTTGGGTGCTAAGAGGTACCAGGTACCACAGAAAACAGGAGTGAGGCCCAGGGCTCAGAAATGCAAGCACCACCCCCTCCTGGTCTCTTTTTCCATGCAAGAGACCAAAAGCCATTATCTGGAGAAGATGACTTGGAGATGCTCTGGACTCCAGGACTAGTCACAGCAGAGGGTGACAGTGAGGTAGGAGCTTGAAAACTGGGAGAGTAATCAAAAACTAAGTAAATTATGGCCCCTTAGACTCTCTGCCTGCTCCCAGGACACCAGCAGCTAAGTGTCACTTCCCTTCCAGGCAGACAATGGAAGATTCTTCTCTGGATAGATTGAATTCTTCATCACCCCCATCCTCTGTTCCTAGGAAAGGATCTCCACAAAATGTTACTTGAGGTTTCCCAGTAAAACAGCCTTCTAGCCATCTGGTCACCCTACTGTGAAGTCTACTAGACTATAGGCTTGCCTTGCTCTTTAATATGGAGGGTCATCAGACATTTGAAATGAAAGAGAGGTCAAAACAAACAGAAAAGAAGGAAACAACATACAGCAAGCCGAAAAACCTTAAAATAACTTTTTAGAAGAACCTATAAAGTAGTAACCTCAGGAAAATATGACGTAAAAATAGAACTCCGTGAGAAAGGAACAGAAAAGAAAGAGTTCTTGAAAAATTTAAATATGATAACTAAAGTAAAAAAAAAAAAAAATCTCAACAGAAGGTGCCCAG
Organism: Monodon monoceros; assembly: GCF_005190385.1. Lineage (NCBI taxonomy): Eukaryota > Metazoa > Chordata > Mammalia > Artiodactyla > Monodontidae > Monodon > Monodon monoceros. Next base: position 39,241,438 of record NW_021703774.1, on the reverse strand, counting down.
CACAGTAAGCAAAAAACCAGTTCACCCCAGAAGCACATCAGTATCAAATTTTAGAACACAAAGGATAAAGAGAACATCATGAAAGCCCCAGAAAGAAAAAAAACCCTAACAGACAAAGGAATGGGAATTAGAAGGGCATCAAACTTCCCTCCAGATACACTGGATAGAGCGTAATGGGAAAATGCCCTCAAAATTCTGAAGGAAAATTATTTCAACCAGGATTTTATATTCAGCCAAATGATCAATCAAATGTGACGGGAAAGTAAAGACACTTTTAGACATGCAGGACTCAAAACCTGGGCTCATCGTGAAAGAGGAAGCCCATGGCATCCAGGAACAGGGGCTCCAGCAAAGGAAAGGGCAGAGGGAAGTCTCAGGACCAAGAGCAAGGAGCCAGCCCAGCCTGAGTGGTGGAACCAGCACGGGGAAGGGAAGTTTCCGGGCCAAGGGACACAGGGCAAGGACTGGCAGATTATACAGCATGGGTGAGCAGTGGGCAAATTATTGCTAGGCCCCGATAGATCCATTGAAGGAATTGGGGGAAATTGTTATACGTAGAAGAAACTAAGAAGTGGGAAAAGGGTGGGGGATTATTTTTGAAAAAATGCATGAGGAAAGGTATTTAGGTGGATATTTTGAAATCTAGAGTAAAAAGCAGAAAAAAAGAAGCTACTGAGTTGGAAGTGGTTGCTTCTGGGGAGCAGGGCACAGGAGTAGAGAGGGTTGAACTATGGGCCACTGGCTTTCACCATGCCTTTTAGCCCTATTTGATGTTTAACTATGGGAATAGGTCACTTTAATCAAATAAACATACATTTTTATGCAAAAATAAAGAGCATGGGCTCTAGCGTCCAATTACCTGGGTTCAGATCTCTCTTACTCTCTTACTGATGGCAGGGCCTGGCTTGAGCCAGTGGCTCCTTATCTACCTTGTTTACAAGGTAGATAAGTTTCCTTATCTACCTTGTAAAACTGAGGTGAGGGTTAAACATAATTTCTGTAAAGGGCCTGGCCCTTTACAGAATGTATGATCAATAAATCATAGCCATTATGATTTTTAAGACTTCTGAGAAATTCCATGGTAGAATGAAAGCAAACTCCACTGCCCCATGTTTGGGAGGAGCTGAGAAAACCTGGATAAATGTCACCTTTGTGTTTGCTAGTATGTTCTCCAGCTGTTGTAAAGCTGCAGACATTCTGCGGGCTCCCACCCCAGCCCCTCGCGCTCTTGGTCACTAGTGTCATCACAGTCACCTTCCAGAGTGGCTTAGGAGAAGCTGGGCATGCGGCAGAGAGTGGCTTTTCACACAAAGGCCCGGTTCATTCCCAGGGGCTGCTTGCAGGTTTTCCTTCTGAAGCAGTCGTCCCTCACAGCAAGTTGCCTCCATGGGAGGGATCCAAAAGCAGCTCCAGGTAGGGACATTGGTGCAGGGCAGGCAGAAGGCAGCTCCAGGCTCAGCGGGGGGCGGGGAGCACGTGGGCATCAGGCAGAAAAGTCCAGTCCCTGACCTGCCAGGGTCCTGGGCTCAGAGCCACCACAGTGATCTGGTGCCCCACCCAACTAAGGGGGCCTCGAAGGAGGGCCTGGGGCTGCGTTTGCTCACCCCCTGGCCTAAATATATACACATACTTATTTAAACAAACATATTGAATGGGGAGAAGTCTGGAGAGAGAGAGGTACCCTAAAATGTTAACCAGAATTCTCTCTAAATGGTGGCATTTGAAGTGATTTTCATTTCTTCTTACTCATCTGTATGTTTCAATTCTGGTAAAATGATCATACATTCCCTTTGTAGTTTTAATTAATAATAATGACAATAAAGAACAAGGTGATGAATCCCTGAAAAGGGAGTGGGTACATGAGGAAGGAAAGTTCTGTGGCCCCTAAAACGCACGAATGACCTTCAGCCTGAGGGACTTGGTAACAGCAGGGAAAACGCCAGCCCCCTGCCAGCCAGTGTTCCAAGATTTCAGAGACCCCCGCTTTGGGAGGGGTGCAAATGGGTGGTGGCGGGGCAGAATGACAGAAAACAGCTAAAGCCTCAATAACCCCTAATGCACGCAAGGTGCTGCTCTACGCTCGAACTCACTTAATCCTCACAGTGACCTCTTGAGGTAGGGTCACTTGTCATCCAACCTTAGTTTTTCCTTTTCTCCTTCACAGGTCCAGCCAAATAGGAGTGACTTGCTGTCTCCCATACGTGACCCTTAGTTTCCACTTCCTTGGAATTTTGTCTCCATGCCTTTGTTCAAGCTCTTTCCTCTTCCTAAACGCTTCCTCTCCTGTTTTCACACGCATAATGTCTCTCTGAGAGGGAGAGCAAGGCAGGATACTAACTCTTTCCTCAAGTAACCTCCGTCCCCTCTGAATTCTTAGAATTCTCACTTGGCAACACCGTTCTGCCGGCTTCATAATTAGTGCTGCAAGTTATGTTACAGTACATCAGCCCGGGTGCTCGGAAGAGGCATACAGAGTGGGGCAAGACGTGGTCCCGGCCCTGAGGGGCTTTCTGCCAGCCTAGGGAGAAGATACCAGCACAGCCAAGTACCCACAATAGAGAAAGGCCTTTAGATTAAGTGCTAGGGAGAGGAAGAGGGTCTGGGTTCTGCAGGGAGGCCTCCCAGAGGAGGTCAAGTGAACCGAAGGGGCCTTGAAAGGTGCCTGGGATTCCAGCAGGTGGAGAGGGAGAGGAAGGGGCCCCAGCGAGGGAGGCAGGAGGGGTGATGCTGCGCTGTAGTTTAGGGAGCGTGAACTGGTAAGGGCAGGGTTCCCGCTGGCTCATCTTTGCCTCCCCAGAACAGTTCCTGGCCACAGGACACGTCTCTCCTGGCCCATGGTGAGTGTCACAGGGCCAGCCACAGTGAGCATCAGAGACACCAGGCTGATGCACTGCCCCGGGAAGAGCCTCCCCCCCATCTCGCCAGGTAGTGCCCATAGTGTGTAGGCAGAGAATATCTATAAATGAGTGGTGGGCAGCCCATGAAAGGACTCCTGGGCCTGCTTCCAACTGTCAGGGCCCTCTGTGAGCTGCAGCAAGGCACTTCTCCTCTCTGGTCCTTTGTTTCCCCAGCTGTCAGGTGAGATGACCTTGAAGGTACAGGGAATCCTATGGCAAGGGGATGAAGCCCATCGGCCATGGAGCCAGGACGCCTGGGCACAAATCTCCAGCTTCCTGAGTGACATCAGTAAGTAAATCTCTCTAAGCCTCAGTTTCCTGCGTTGTAAAAGGGAACAGTAATACTGCAAAACCTAATCAGAACATCATTCGTAGGATCCCAAGAATTCAACCGCACAAAACTTGGAGTCTCGTTACAGTGAGGATTAAGAAAAGATGGGACACTTGGAGCTAATCGCATTGTGTCTGTTCAATTATTATGAGGTGTTATAGTAGGATTCTTGTGGATTAAATGTATATAATATATATATATATATATATATGTATATACAATATATTAAAAACACACAGTACATGTGCAATGGAAGTGACTAGCAGTAGTAGAACAAGAGCTCCCCAGCTGGCTAAGTGCGGGCTCTCTGAGAGAGGAATAGTGGGCTGGCTGGGAGCACGTCAGGGTCGGACTCTGGCAGGGCTGCTGAGCCTGCACTCCCTGAGGCCAGGAATCCTGACAGCCTGGCTGCTTCCAGGGCTGGTTCCGCTCTTCCCAAGGTTAGATCCTAGAAATCCTGGGGAAAACTCTGACTGGGACATTACCTCTGGGCAGGCAAGAAATGTTTTTCAAGTTCCCATGAGATAACTGGAGGACAGAGATGTCAATTAGAAACCACTCTCCCCTTTTTTGTTAAAAATACTCAGAATCGTGTGCGTTGTTAGTATCCCAAGCACTTATTCCCCTGTTAGCATCTATCACAAGAGAGAAGTTAAGCTCTTTTTCCACAGAAGGAAAGCAGTGTCAGAATAAAGCCAGCTCCTACCTCTCCAGCCCTGGCCCTGGCCATCCCCCCTCCCTGGGCGGGGACTGCAGAAGGCTTGCTGCGGGGGGGGGCAGGGCTGCCAGCCTCCTCACTCCCTACCCCTCGCTGTGATGAGCTACCTCAGGCTATCTGCAGATGCCCCCATGCCAGGGGCAGCTCAGGTAGGAGCCTGGATCCCACGTGCATCCTGGACAAGAGCTAGGAAAGGGTTTCCTGCTGCGATCTGGGCACAGCTCCATTCTGCATCTTATAAGCACAGGTATCAGAGTGGGAGAGGACCCTGGAGAGCCTCCCCTTTTACTAAATGAACTAAAGCCTAGAGAGAGGTTGTCCATGCCTCCCTGGCTCTCTGTCCCCTTTGCTGGTCCCTTCTCACCTCCCAATCTCTAAATGTTGGTGTGCCCTGGAGCTCAGAGCTTGGATCCTCCCACACCATCTCACAGACCTCACCCAGGCCTGCAGCTTTATGTACCATATGTATGTGCCTGCTGACAACTCTCAAATGTACATCTCCATTCCAGACTCTATTCTGACCTCAAGATTCATACATTCAACTGCCCACTCAGCTTCTCCACTGGGATGTCTAATAGGCACCTCGCTCCTCATGGGTCCAAAACTGACTTCCTGATCTTTTCTCCTCCCATAGTCTTCTCCATTTGAGTTCATGACAGCTCCATCATTGCTCAAGCCAAAAACCTTGGAGTCACTCTTGGCTTCTGTTTCTCTCATACTCACGCCCAATCCATCAGCAAACCCTTCCACGTACATGTAGATCCTGATCACTTCTCCCCATCTCTCCCTCACCCTGCTCCAAGCCACCATCAGTCCTGCCTTGTTTGCAGTAGTCTCCTTAGTGGTCTCCCTGCCTCCACCCTTGTGTCCTGTAGTCTGTTGTGAACCATCCCAGGAGGCAGACTATCCTGTGAAGATAGAGTTCAGCTGAGGTTTCCCCTCAGTGCAATGCTCTCCAGGGGTGCCCCATCTCATCCAGAGCAGTGGTCCATCTTATCTTTCCATCTACACTCGTAGGGTTCGCTGCCCGCTCACTCCACTCCAGCCCCAGTGGCCTCAAATCCACCAGGCGTTCTCCCACCTGAGGCCTTGGTATGTGCAGCTCCTCTGCTTGGGACTCTTCCCCCAGGTTTCCGCTTGCTCACTGCCTCCCGTCCTGGGCACAGCCTCGTTCCTGTCTGTATGCAAATGCCACCTTTTCGGTGAGGTCTTCCCCAGCCTGATTAGTTACAATTGCACCCCCTCCAATTTCTGTCCCCACTTTTTACTTTCTTTTTCTCCATGACGCTTATCACCGTCAAACATACTATAAACTTTATTTATTTTGTTTATTATTTATCTCCTCTAATGGGAATGTAAGTCCCCTGAGATTAGAGATTTTTATCACACACACAGTAAGTGCTCAACAACTATTTGTTAACTGAGCGAATGAACAGGAATCAATGGTTCTGGTGCGTCTGCATCAGCTTTTCCCATGAGGACCATTGCACTTAGCCAATGAATGGAAGAGCAAGAAAACACCTAGATCACCAAGTTCAATACCTTCTTCACTTGAGGGACACTGAGATTTAGCAAGGAGGAGGATATCCCAAAACAGCACAGCACATTGACTTTAGAGCTGGGGCTGGGAATGGATCCTCCTGTCTCCCAAACAGAGCCTGTCCTCTGGTCCCCCTGCCACCCACGGAGGTCACTCCCTTCTGACAGCAATTTCCAGTCTCCTGAGCTATAAAATTAGAACAAGGAACCTACAGAAAACAAAGAAATGAAGTATGGGGCAGGGGTATTTTTAGGCTCGCTGGTTTCTAAGTGCATACATATATAGAAAGGTCTATACACATGGCTATATATAGGTATTAAATCAGGAAGTAAGTTGAGTGGTGGGTTAGCTTTTCTGGGGGTGGCCGAGTGAGGCTGCTGCAACACGGACAGTTTTGAGCCAGAGCAGCTGATTCCAAGGGAACTGGCCCTGCTGAGTCATCTGGAAGCCGCATACTTCACATTGAGTGTTCAGAAAGAGTCTGAGGAGTGAGAGCCTTCTTTTTCTTCCCCTCAGTCAGCCAGAAGTACCAGTGAAACTCCAAGGCCCACCCAACATCTTATGGTCAAAATCTCCCCAGTGCTGGCTTGCCGTCTTTGGGGGCAAATGGGGATTCTGAAGGGGGAGTCTGAGCAGTAACCTGGAGCCTCTGTGTCCCCAGTTGACCAGAGACACCTCCTGGGCTCTGGCCCCTTTGTCCACCAGGAACTTTCCAAGACTTCAGACCAGGCCTAAAAGATGAGACCTGGATTAGCATAATGCACTTCCTAATGGTCAGACGTTCTGTTTATCATGTATGGATCTCATTTTATATAACAACTTACTAGGAAGGTACTTTTAAAATTGTCTCCATTTTATAGTTGGAGAAACTGAGGCACAGTGTGGGTAAGTGATGTACCCAGGTCTCTCAGCTTAAGTGGCAGACCCAAGCGGTCTAGCTCTACAGCCCATGCCCTTAGCCATCAGGCTGTGCTGCACTGGCAAGAGGGCAGGAAACCTGGGTATGTGTAGAGCATTTCTGGGGCTCTGAGATTCATGGCTGCATCCAGGTTTTGATGCTGCCGATCTTTGACTGGACTTTGAGCTAAGCAATGAACGTGTAGCAAGTACATTGGTTGCTTGTGGAAGGTGAATGGGGGCAGGCCTGTTCCTCCCACCTGGGGCAATCCAAGGGAAGTATCCTGATTCATGCTGTAGAAATAGGAGCTAGTGTCCTTTTGCAAGGCAGGAAAAGGACCAAGCACTAAAGCTGGGGCAGATCCCTGCCCTCATATAGCTTATGTTGTAGTTGTGGGACACGGACGATGACCACAAACAAATAAATGAGATAGTTAAGGTGGTTATAAAAGCCCTAGGGGCTTCCTTGGTGGCGCAGTGGTTAAGAATCCGCCTGCCAAGGCAGGGGACACAGGTTCGAGCCCTGGTCTGGGAAGATCCCACACGCTGCGGAGCACCTAAGCCCATGCGCCACAACAACTGAGCCTGCGCGCCACAACTACTGAGCCCACGTGCTGCAACTACTGAAGCCCGCACACCTACAGCCCGTGCTCTGCAACAAGAGAAGCCACCACGATGAGAAGCCCACACGCCGCAATTAAGAGTAGCCCCAGCTCGATGCAACTAGAGAAAGCCTATGCACAGCAGCGAAGATCCAGCGCAGACAAAAATAAATAAATAAATAAAATTGTAATAATAATTTTAAAAAAAAGCCCTAAACAAAATAAAACAAGGTAATGGAATGGTTATGGGTTCAGCTGTGTTCCCCCAAAAGTTATGTGTTGAAGTCCTAAGCCCCAGAATATGACTTTATTTCGAGATAGGGTCTTTACTGAGGTAATTGATTTAAACTGAGATCATTAGGGTGGGCTCTAATCCAGCATGACTGGTATCCTTATAAAAAGGGAAAATGTAGAGACAGGTACCCAGGGAGAACACCATGTGAAGTTGAAGAGAGATCAGAGTGATGCATCTACAAGCCAAGAACACCAAAGATTGCCACATGCCACTAGAAACTAGGAAAGAGGCATGGAACAAGTTCTTCCACAGCCCTCAGAAGGAACCAACCCTGCCGACCCCGTGATCTTGGAAACTTCTAGCCTCCAGAACTGTGAGACAATAAACCTCTGTTGTTTAAGCTACCAGTCTGTGGTGCTTTGTTATGGAAGCCCTAACAAACTAACACAAAGAGTGTCTGGGGCAGAAGAGGATTAATTTAGCTAACAGATTGGGTTAGGTCTATCTGAGGAGGTGACAACTGGGCTGAAGCCTGAATATTGACAAGGAGATGCTCATGTGAAGATACACACCTCAGACATGGAAACTAACTTGGCATATCTGTGGGAGAGACGGAAGGCCCATGTGGCTGGAGCAGGGTGAGTGAGGGCAGAGAGGTTCAAGGAGAGGGAAGATAGGATAGAACCTTCGTGGAACGTGCTGGGAATTGGCATTTTACACTAATTGCAATGGGAAACCACTGGAGGGAGTGACGTGAGACCCGACTTTCCCCTTTGAAAGATCCCTCTGGCTGCTCGGTGGAAAAGAAATTTGAGGATCGGGTTAGGGGAGACCAGTTAGGAGTGTGAGGTTCACGTTCAGGTGAGAAATGAGTACCCTTGACTTAGGGCACTGGCAGAGGATGGGGGAGAAGTGGTCTGGTTGGTGATAAACTCTGGAGAACCCCGATAGGACTTGCTAGTCCTGGGATGAGAGAAAAAGAAAGGTACCTACGATGACCCCTAGGACTTTGGGCTAAGCAGCTGAAAGAGCAGTGGTGCTTCTTATGGTGGGAGTGGATAGAGTAGGGAGTTTCTTGAAGAGAAACAGCCAGTCAGCTCCCACCCAAATAAGATTTATAAGATGAGGCCAAAACAAAGATTAACGCGGCATAGTCCCTGTCCTAGAACTCGGAGCCTGAAAGAGGCAGACACATAAACAAATAATACCAACACACCGTGTGAAGTAGCTGGCAACACACAGCTACAGGAGTGACTCTGGGGAAGTCGGACAAAAGAGGAAAAGGTTTCTGTTTTACTTTTTCAAAATAATTTTGGACTTATATAAATGTTGCAAAAATAGTACAAAGAATTCCCAAATACCCTTCACCTGGTTTTCCCAAATGTTAACATCCTACAAATTTACAGTACAGTCATCAAAACCAGGAAATTAGCATTAGCTACAGACCCCATTCACATTTCATCAAGTTCCCCATTCGTGTTCTTCATCTTATCCAGGAGCCAGACGAGGATCACCCATAGCACTTAGTTATCGTGTTTCTGTAGTCTCTCTGGCCTGGGATAGCACCTTCATCTACTCGTTCATGGCCTTCATACTCTTGAAGAGTACTAGCCAGTTATTGTGTAGAATGCCTCAATTTGGGTTTGTCTGGTGTTTCCTCAGGTTGTGCATTTTGACAAGAACACCACAGAAGTGATGCTGTGCCCCTCTCAGTGCATCGTATCAGGCCGCACATGAGGCTGATATGTTGTGGCACTCGTTATGTTGACTGTGATCACCCGAGTAAGGTGGGGTCTGCCAGGTTTTCCACTGTAAAGGTAGTCTTTTCCCCTTTGCTACTAATAGGCATCTTGTAGGGAACTACTTTGAGATGATGTAAGCATCCTGTTTCTCGTCTTATTTTTACCCACAAATGTTTGTTTCCGTTGATGAGTCTTGCTTAAAACAATCACGACCGTGGGTGTCTGCCAAATGGTGGTTTTCTGTTTCCTTCACACCTTCTAATGTTCATCAACTGAAATTTTTCTGTAAGAACCCTTTTCCCTTACTTGTTTATTCAAACATTTATATCAGTATAGACACATTATTTCCTATTTTTCTCTTGTTCTATAAGTTATAATCTGTTGTGATCTTTTTTTTTTTTATTTGCTCAAATTATCTCAGATTTGGCCATCGGGAGCTCCTTCAAGTTGGCTACTGTGTTCAACAGGAAAGTTTTGAGCAAAATTTATGACAAAGTTATGATAATGAGGCATAGGGACTTGTAAGGAGAAGGGAGAGGAGAGGCTTCCAGGCCTGGAGGGCAACCATGGGCTCTATACCCAGTGCTCTCTGAGGATGCTTGCCAGCCTCTGGGCTGGCTACTCCTGACCATGAGGGTCAGGAATATGCAGCCACGTGCCTTGTTCAGGTAGAGAGACCTCCACTGAAGGTGCCCCACCTCTATCATGACCTTCCCAGGGACCAACCAGCAGGCTGCAGCTGCTACGGCACTTGGGCTGTTAATGCATCTGCCTGGCTTTGCCCAAGAGGGGCCCTCCGCCATGTGCACAGACACCTCCACCTCCAGCCACCTGCTGCCTGCTGCTGCCCCGCCAGACCTGCCGTCACCCAGGGGCGTGGGGTGCCCACTGCTCAGTCCCTAGCTGACTGAAGCGTGTTCCTTTGACCTCCTTGCCTGAAGGGGTTGTATCCGGGGAGGTGGCGAGGCTCTCAGAGCTGTGGAGTGACAAAACCACTTGGCCTGGAGACCATCTAGGTGAGACGGGCTATCGTTTTGACTGGCTAGCTGTCGTTTTTTCAATCCAGGGCCTCTGTGAAGTCTTGAGGGGATGCCCAAAAGGTAAAGTAGGTTGGAGCGGGCGAAGGGGCAGGGGAGTGGCAGTTGGATGACCATCATTCTGGTCCAGGCCCCTCCCCTGTTGACAGGGATGGAGCTGAACCCCAAAGGGAAAATGGCTTATCTAAGGTCACAGGGACACTTGGTGGCTAGGCAGGACCAGGACTCAGTGCCCAGAATCCTTGTGTCCTCCTCACCATTACACATTCCCAATCTGCTCTGCTTCTTGTTCATCAATGGCTGATGAGGCCGTAGTCTGTGTTTCCTTGTCCGTTTCCCTTGTTCCCACGGCAGGCGGAGAGACGGAGGCCAGTCTTCCAGCCCCTTCTGAGGCAGGGCCTCTAGGCACATGAGCAGCACTGACCCTTCACCCCCAGGGAAGGGGAGCTGTCCTGGGTCATTTAGCAAAGCAAGGCTGAACTCACCTTGTAATCTCTCCTGGCTGGAGGCCCATGACCTCACCCAGACCCATCACTAGAATCTGGCCACCTTTTCTTCCTTCTCTCCCTTCTCTTCCTTCAGTTCAGAATGGGAAGCCTCCTTTTTTTCCTCTTTTAAATTTCACATTAACCTTTAAGATAGGGTAAGCATTCACGTGACTCAAAATTCAAAATTTACAAAAGTTACGCTGTAAGAAGCCTCCTTTCCAGTCCTGTCCTTTGGACTTCCCCTCCCGGGGCAGTCACTGTGGTTCATAGGGTTGCTGTGAATTAATCCACAGAAAGCGCTTAGAACCGTGGCGGGCACGTGTTACACACACAGTGCGTGCTGCATCATTGTTTTTATTTTTAAACTCAATCATAGCTTTATCTCCCACACCCAGCACCCAAGTTTCACCTCCTCAGGCTCCCAACACTGTAGCCCTACTAGTTGTGACCATTTTGAACTCGGCCCGTGCCTGGTGACCTTTCTGCATCCTGTCCCTGCTACTCCTTCAGGCTGGGCAAGCCCTCCCCACCCTGCCCCCTGCTGAAATGCCACCTATTCTCCAAAGCCCAGCTCAGATGCACCTTCCTTTCAAGGCCTCAGTCTCCTCCTCCTTTGTATTTCCCCATCCTTCTCGACTTCTGTGGTTGACTTTCCACAACCTCCTGCATTCATGTGAGAATCATATATGCTTTTGCCATCCCCCAACTCAGCTGTCAACTCCCTGAGGTCAAGGCCGGGATCTTTTTCATCTCTGAGTTCCCTGCAGCACTTAGCATGGAAACTTCCACGTGGGAAGTGAATAAATGCCTTTAAATTTAACTGCAAATTTGAACTCATTGGGGATGCAGAATGTGGACATGTGAAGAAATACGTACGCTGCCCAAGGTAGGACTCATTACTTCTCCATGGTCTAGAAGCCATACTTTTATTTTTTTTATAAATTTATTTATTTATTTATTTTTATTTTTGGCTGCGTTGGGTCTTCGTTGCTGCGCGCGGGCTTTCTCTAGTTGCGGTGAGCAGGGGCTACTTTTCATAGTGATATGCGAGCTTCTCATTGCGGTGGCTTCTCTTGTTGCGGATCACAGGCTCTAGGCGCGCAGGCTTCAGTAGTTGTGGCTCGCGGGCTCAGTAGTTGTGGCTCACGCACTCTAGAGTGCAGGCTCAGTAGTCGTGGCGCACAATCTTAGTTGCTACGCAGCATGTGGGATCTTCCCGGACCAGGGCTTGGACCCATGTCCCCTGCATTAGCAGGCGGATTCTTAAGCCCTCCGCCACCAGGGAAGTCCCCAGAAGCCATACTCTTATAATCAGAATGCACCAAGTTTTTCCCAAACCTCACAGGTGGGTTGGAGACCTGCTTTCTTCTGCTCACTCATTCCCTGTCATTCTGCATTTGATTTAACAAATCCTACAGTCCTGCAAACAATGTTTGCTTTGCTATAGCATCCAACTGTCTTTCATTCCTCCCAAAAGATAAGGAGCAGGTGACAGAGAACCAACTTTAGTGCAGGACCTCATTAGCTTTGGGGCACAGACACACTACATGAATCAGAAACTTTCTACTCCTCACACAATGTGGCTCCAAAAAATCTAGTTAGGCTACTTTGCTTATAACCAAAATCTTCCTGAATACACTTGTGACCATATGTGTGGCTGGAGCTCAGAGAAGAGGGCAAGGTCACCAGTCTACATATCCATAGGGACTATGTTGGGTTACATATAATAGAAATCCTAAATAACTAGTTTCTTCTTCCCTCATGTAACATAAATCCTGACGTCTGGTGGACCACACCCTCCATGGCAAAGACTTCCTCTACTCTTCTGCTCTGCCATACTTAGGATGTGACTTCCATCTTCCAGGTTGCCATATGGTCATAACATGCCACTGTGGCTCCAGACATCACATTCGCATTCCAGACAAGAAAAAGGAGAAAGATGGTAAGGGGCAAAAGGGCACAGTTGAGTCAGCCTCCTTTAAAGAGGTTTCTCAGAGCCTCTCCCAGCAACTTCTGTTTACATCTCACTGGCCATACCTGTGACCCATGCACACCCTAACTGCAGAGGAGCCTGGGAAATGTAGTTTCTTAGCTGGGCACATTACTCCCCCAAATAAACTTGGGGTTTTGTTAGTAAGGAAAAAAGGGGGAGTAGGGATGGGGTTGGTAGTTAACTGTCTCTGCCACAACTGGGACAACTAAGGAAGACTTCATGGAAGAAATGGGCCACAGTAGGATGAGATGAGAACTTACCACATGCCAGGCACTTTATTAAAACAGGTTGGGGAGGGGAAGCTTCTGGTATCTTCACATGCCAGGGAGCGGTTCCAGTTTCCGTTTTAGAGATAAGGAAAATGAAAGCTAAAGCTATTCAATAATTCACTCAGGGTCATGTAAATGGCAGTCTAGATTCAAATTCCAGAATCTGCCAGGCTCCCTTGTCCCTGCCAGCCTTACCTGTCATCTGCCAGACTCAGTACATATGTAAGAGGAAGGAAAGAAGAGGGTTCAGAGATGGGGAGGCTCTCGGTGTGTTTCCGGGACAGAACTCTGACAGGGTCAGAAGGAAAAGAGAATGGAGAGGCCCAGATTGTTCCAAGTGGGTGTTTTCAAATGTAGGGATATCTTACTTACTTATGGGCTAATTGCCAGAAGAACTTAATCTGTTTTACACTTAGCATTAGCATGAAATAAAAGTTAAAAATCAAATGGAAACTGAGGAGACGTGTGGGGAATGAGAGCACCTTTTGTTGGGGACCCCAGAGACAGGGAAAGGGAGAGGGTGGGAGGCCCATGCCAGGCTGGAGGGCGAGTGGGGCAGGGGGTCTCTGCTCGCGCCAAGTCCCTCCTGCTCTGGGCAGCAGGCAGCACTCTGCCACCTGACAAGAGCTGGTGGGGCCTGACTGGCGAAGAGCGTGCCGGGCTGCTCTGGGTCCCGGGAACATTCCCGCCTCAGGCTGGCGGACTGCGCGCAGAGCGAAGGGGTCAGATGCGTCTCTGCCCCTTAGGAGCTGGGTGACCCGAAGCAAGTTACTTCTCTGACTCTCACCCTCTGCATCTGAGAACTGAAATAATCCTACCTTGCAGGACTTTAGGGAGAAAAAAACAAGGTGTACATAGCCTGGCAAGTGCTTAGAAAACAGAACCTGCTAATTTCGTTAACATAATTATTATTATTGCTTTTGTCATTGTTGCTGTCTAGTAGATGATGGCACCATTGACTAAAACCTGGAATATAGAAAGAGGAACGGACTGGTGGAGGTAGCAGGGGAGGCTGAAGTTAATCAGTTACAGTATTGCCCTTTCAAAGAGAAGATGGATCCTGGCCCTGGCCTCTATTAGTTAATGCATTGAAGGGTTAAAAACAGGAAACAGAAAAAAACCGTATTCCAACCCTGTATAAATTTATCAGTAAACAGTCTGGTAAGCCCCTGTGATGTGCTCAGCATGGTTCTAAGCTCTCTGACAAATATATGAAAAGTAGAGTAAAAACTCAGTTAATCCAACCATTGGGAAATTGTGGCAGGTGAATTTTCTGGACGCCTGAAAATTTACCAGCCCCACACACTTTAGGCACTTTTTTCTTAATGTTAAAAATTGTGGATGGAAATATTTTTTAAGCGCACTGTTCTCATCCCTGGCTTCCTAGTGACTATCGAATACGTCGTCATTGAGAACAACATGTGCTCTGCTGTCTTGTGATAGGGTGATGGCCCTGGAGGCTGTGGGGTGAGGCTGGCTGTTTGCTTCTACCCTTATGGTCCCTGCACACTATTTTGTTTTTACATTTGCTTTTATAGTTTTTCTAGGTATTCTCTCACTGTCAGGCTTTTGTGTGTTAATTTTCCCTTCTCTTTTTGAGCCTCCCTTCTAGTGCTTTCACTTTATTGCTTCTGATGTGCTCTAGGTTTGGAGACCAGACATAAATGCTTCATCTTTTATAGCCCATCTCAGCCCAAAAAGGAATTAAGGGAACTATTACAGTTTATCAAGTACCTACTATGTGCTGAGCATTTTACCAGCTGTTTTGCAGCCATTATTTCATTTTTTACCACAGCCCTGTGAGTTGGAAATTTTTATCTCCATTTTTTAGAAGTGTAGACTGGGGCTCAGAGAGTTTAAGCACTTTGCCCAAGGTCACACAGCTGCTGGTGAGTGGCCTAGCTAGAATTCAGATGCAGTGTGCCTGGTACAGGGACCATCCATGCTTTTCCCGGTGTGCTACACTGCTTTGAGTCTGTGGTAAATCACATGCTGTTCGCTGTTGCTTGTTACTGTGTTGGGTTGTGATAGCGTTACCTTCCTAAATATTATAGAACGTAAGCCCCTTGAGGGCAGTGACCTGGCTGCCCACTTACATACTGCCCACACCATTGCCTAGTGCCAGGATCCAGGTGGTCAACAGCTGCTTTACAAAGAGTGGGAGCCTGGAAGAATGGGGGCAAGAGAATGGAGTGGGCCATTGCCCCTTGGCACCCAGCACCTCATACCTCCCTGCTACCTAAAACCTTCAACTTGCCCCAGATATTCGCTCAGCATTTGCTGAGCCCAAATCTCCCTTAGCTTGAACCAGCAGCTGCGGAAGCAGCCCACGTGGTCCACTCTGGGTTGGGAAGGAGGAGTGGCTACCCAGGCTACTGGCCTCCCCCTGGGGACCGACCAACATGGAAGCCAGGCCCCGGTGAGACACTGCAGGGAGGTAGCAGCCCAGTGGGGAAGGCTGGTGTTGGGTCCAGGATTTTCACTAAGAAATTCTAGAGCAGGTACCTCTGAGTAAACTCCTACAGAACTTCTTTCCTGAAAGGAGAGTGACTGGAATTCCAGTGGATCCAACTTTCCAGCCCAAGCAAACAGCAGACCAGTATCCCAGCAGGGCCTGATTTTGCTAGGTAATGCTGGCTCTGAGTCTTCGCTTCTGTGACTCAAACTTTGAGGTGAGAAACTGCCCCATCACATGACTTACGGATTTCGCCCTGACAGGACAGTTTCTGTTTGTGTTTTGGTTCTCTGTCAGACGCTCTGAGCTCAGAGGGGAACCCCACCCTCCGTGTGACCCGGGCACACTGGCCGTGTCACGTGACCACAGTTGCCTGCGAGCCAAGCATTTCTCTGGGTGACATCATGCCCTTGCTGATTGCCCAGGTGTTTCAGGGCCTCCCTGGGCTGACACGGAATTTGCATCACTTCTGTTACTTGGCTCTTGATTTGTTTGTCTTTGGTTAATAGCAAATCTGGATTGGGGTCGAGGGAAGTTGTTGAGACAACCAGACAGCAAACACGTCCCACAGAAGCTTGGCGGGACTTGGACCTGCGGCTCCTGCCCTTCCTCAACCCCAGGAGCCATCACAGGTCTTCTGGGCTCAGGCCTGAGGCAGAGAGGTTGCTGGTTCAGACTCTCTAGCACCATCCCGGGACTTACTTCAGATTCGGGACCTCTCTGGACCAGCCTCGAAGGCTCAGAACCAGGCGTTGCTGAGACTTATGCTTTTACGTGGCTGTCTCCTCACTTCCCCCCTCTTCAGGGGGGCCAGCGCCAGAGGACCCTGGATTTCTCTCCTTCCCTCTGCTCTGGCCATTTGCCTGGAGTCAGAGCTCAGCCTTCTCACCTTCCACTAACCTTGGGTCCATGGGCAATCACTTCCCAGACCCATGGAGGCCCAGGACTGAGGGACTCTGCAGAGACCCCCCCACCCCCATTACTTTATGGGGAAGGAAGCCCAGGCTGGAGGGTTTCTTAATCCATTTTTCTCACCCACCAATTTCCAGCAACCTTCGCCTCTCTGGCCTCAGTTTGCCCATCTGCCGAGGAGTGGGAAACAAACCCCATTCTCCCAACCGCAGGATGAAGACTGGGACCAGCTGGGTTTGTGAAAGGGCCTATTACGCCATTGCTCCAGAGGTTCTCAAGCTTGAACATGCATCTGAATGCCCTGGAGGGCTTGAAAACAGAGGGAGGCTCCTCCCTCCCACCCCAGGGTTTCAGTAGGTCTGTGGTGAAGTCAGAGAATTTGAACATTTTCAGACGATGCCGATGTGGCTGGTTCAGGGACCACACTTTGAGAAGCACTGCTCTAAATCTCCGGAACTCACCCAAAAGAGAGGCAGTGTGTGCTGGAGCCTCTCACGCTGGCTCCAGGAAGTTGGTAGCTTGAAATCAGCCACAGTGGGAGTATTCACACCTCGGAAATCAGTAAATGCTGCAAACCAGTTTTGTTTGTTTTTTTTTGCCAGGGAGCTAGCTGGTAAACATTTACCGGCACACCGCTGGGTAAGAGGGCAGCCTTTCTCTCCCTCTGTGCCCCAAGACTGGGGTGCCGTGCCTCAGAAACAGGACAGGAAAGCTCAATCAGAACTCTCTGCGCCTCCATTTCATTGTCTGTAAATTGGAAACACCGATAGCATCTACCTCACTGGCCCACAAGAATTAAGTAAGAAAGTACCCGTGAATCCCTTAGCAAAGTACTCAGCGTAGAGTAAGGGCTCAAAAATATTAGCTCTTGTCATTAAAATCCTTTGGATTATAGGGAATCTGTATTTTGTTCCCACAAGATTATAAAGTGCTATATAACCGTACTCCTGGGAGGGGTGGAGACCATGCCATTCTGAGCTTCACAGCTTTGGGGTGCCTGCTGGTACCTAGTCCTCCTTCTCTGGGGACCCCCCCCATTGCACAGTGTGAGCCCCACCCAGCCCCCGTTTGTAATGTGTGACACCCCTGGCCGTAGCTGCTTACAATAGATACTCTGGGGTTCTCAGAGTCTCTTTCCTGGGAACTTGGACCTGGAGCCCAGAGCCAGCCTATAACTCACCACCTCAAGGTCAGTGGGGCAAGCAGGCTCTGCCAGCAGCCAGAGGGACCAAGGAAGGGCTGCAAAGAGAAGGGGTGGAGCAGGTGGGCAGAGGCAGGCACGGGAGTGAGGTGGAGAAAGAGTCCTGAGGACACCCCCGCCTCTGAATCTGGGCTCCTCTAGAAGTTCTGCTGCCCTGCCCTGGGCCTGCATCCTCTCAGCCAATGTCCACTGTGGCTTAAGTCGTATCACGTTGGCTTCCGTTAATTGCAACCTGAGAGTCCCAACTTCTCCACTGACTCTGCTCTTTGCTCACCCCCACCTGCCCCAGCACAGGCTTGGGGCCCGTGCCTGCTCGGCCCTGCCTGCTGTGGGCCTTGGGCAGGACTCAAGGCCTCGCTTCTTCCATCTGCTGGTTGAATATGGACTTGGGCGGAAGCGAGCCTCCTTCTGAATTTTCCCCGTTATATGAAGAGAAATGAATATTCCCGACGTTACCTACTCAGTGTCACCCCTGCTTAAGACCCTGCAGCAGTCCCACCCCACCCCCGCTGCTCTTGGATTGACTCCAGGCTCCCTTTCTGCACTCTAGACACTGCCTGAGCCTTTCCTGGCCCCTCTCCGACCTCCACTCTCACCTCTTGACTCTGAGGGATATGGACCTGCTGGCAGTTCCCCAAGACCGCGTGTTCTCTTTTGGCTTCTCTCTGTGCAGAACAGAATTTCCCCAAGCCTACAGCCAACTACCAAGCATTCTTCAGGCTCCCCCTTCGGTGTCACTTCCCCTGGGCCGTCTTCCCTAGCATGGCCCTGGCCGTGCCCCTGTGCCTCGCACCCTGTGCAGTCTCCCATTGGTGCGGCCTGTACCACACCACAAGGTCCCAAGTGCAGGGGCCAGATGCAGGCCCCTCTTGTTTCCCCAGGTTCCACATTGTAAGGGCTCAGTGGATGGTTAAATAAATGTTGTGACCTGAGGAAAGGGGGGCTCCAGAAACTCAGGGGCCATCACCATTGTCCGTGGTGACCTCCAGAAAATCAAGTTTCCAGAGGGAAGAAAAAGAGAGGAAGGGGTGAAGGCAGCCCTAAAATGGGTCAGGTAGAGTGCCTGCTGGGCGATCAGATAGAAAGCTCTCCTGGAAGAGAAGGTGCAGATTGAAGAGAGAGTGACATTGGCAGGACGGAGGCAGTGTGAGGTGTAGCGGGTAAAAGCACAGAATCTGGAGGGAAGGTGAGGAGGAGAAAGAGGAACACGAGCCCTGGACATTGGACTCCCCTTCCTAGACCTCAGGCTGTGCTTGTTCCCTAGAGGCTCGGGCCGCGGTTGCTCATGGACTTGCTGGTGGCTCAGCCGCACGATCGACACGTGTGTCTAACCTGAAGGAAGTCCCCTGTAACCTCACCTAAAGGAAGCTGCTTGGAAAGTTACCGCAGATACAGTTCTCCAGGGATTCCCTTGCCCTACTCAGCTCGCTAAAGCCCCTCTCCAAAGCCAGCCCTGCTCGGGGGCCCTGGACAGGGAGTGGTCACGGTGCCCAGTGCCGGGCGGCGCGTCAGAAGGCCCTTGGCTTCCCCCTCACCGGCTCCAGGCTGGCTCCTTTGCGAGGCCAGCCAGAGGGCTGGATGGCTCACCTCCCTTGGGCACAGGTCCCATCACAGCATTGCTCCAGCCATGGACGTCATTCCCCAGTTACCGCAAAATAGGGTTACAGTTTCTCCCATGGTGTGGAAATCCCAGGAGCCCTCTCAACCACCTGGGCCGAATACAGAAGTTGGGCTTCTGGTCCATTAAATTCCCAGTCCAGGAAGCCTCCGGTATGAGGCTTCCTTGTAATCTGTGATCTATTTTCAGGGCTGCCCAAGAAAGACTTCATTAGTTTAGACATTAGGACTTTAATAGATGATTCTACTAAAGTTGGGTACACAAAGAAGAAGCTGAGAGAGTTTAGAGAAAGCCTACATTCACCTGCCTTCCCCAGCAACTTAAGAGCTAGTTTTACCCCTAAGAGTTTATAATCTAGGTGGGAAAAGAAAATGAAGGTGCATTACATAAAACTGTGGAGAACAATTAAATATTAACCGGTGTGGTGCTCGCTGATTGCAACAGGACTATAATGTGGCTCAGAGAGCCAGTTCTGCGTCAGAGAATTCACGGAGAAGGGAGACTAGAGCTGGGCCTGCAGCGGGGGGATTCGGGTCAGTGGAGAAGAGAAGACAGGTGTTCCGGGGAAGGGGACCTGCATGAGCAATTGCCTGTAGAGTATGCGGGACAGGAGGCCTGGATTAAGCAGAGGTTGTACATTAAATGCAGGAAGATAAGATTAGCGAGAGGGTGAGAGAGGGGATGCGTGTTGCAGGAGGTGGAGGCGGGGGCGGTTATGAAGTGTTTGCACGCCTGCTCGAGGAGCTGGGGCTGATGGAAATGATGGGAGGAGGGCGGGGTGAGGGAGGGGAAGCATTGGAGGGCTGAGGGGTGGGGAGGGAGCTGAGGAAATTTCCAGCAATTGCTGGCCACCAGCAGGCATGGGCGGCTGACTTGAGGGCTGAGGGAGCGCTCTTCCCTCCGGGCCCCGCACCCTGCCTGGGCGTCAGGGGCTCTACAGGCCCCTCTGATAAGGGTTGCCAGCAGATAGGTCACCCGCTGCCCCAGGTACCCAAGGTGGCCAGCCTGTCACAGGCCCTGGGGAGCCACTGCAGGATCCGGCACTTCAACAGGCATTTTGAGGGTAGCTGCTAGGCGCAGAGCACCACAGGGAAACAGAGAGAAGTGAGGCGGGCTTCCTGCCCTCCAGGGAGCCCAGTGTGCGGGAAGAGAACAGATGTGGAGGACAGCGCTGACGGAAGGCCAGGTGCGGGCCGAGTTCCCAGGCTGCGGGGGAAGCAGGGAGTTTAGTCCTGACTGGAGAAGGAACATCTGTGGAGGGCGTGGGGTTTGTACACCTCAGAGAGGGAATTAGAGGCACTCTCTGCCCGGCAGGAAAGATGGATAGACAGGGAGGGAGAGCTTCCAGTGAGAGAACAAAGAGAGCTCAGGCAGAGGCTGCAGACCTTGTGACCTGCCCGCAGGAGGGTCCGGCGACCTTGTAAGGGAGGCTGGGGACAGAGGTGGAAGTGTGGCTGGAGGCAGATGCCGTGCCAGTTCGGGAGAAAGAAGGGCTGTGGGTCCAGGGATCCGCGCGGCATTCACGGGGCGCCTGGTTTGAGGTGTAGATGTCAGGGCACAGGGAGGAATAGACAGGCCCAGCACCAGCAGTCCCCAGGCCAGTGGAGGAGGCTAGAAACAGGGACTTCTGCTCCATGTGGAGAATGCTCGAATTCTGTGGGTGCACAGAGGACGGCGTGGTGAATTCTGCCCCAGACCTGGGGTGCAGTCGGGCTGGGAAGATATGTGGGCTGGGCTCGGGGCCCTGGGGAGAGGTGAGGGTTTCCTGGGTTGAGGGAGAGGGGGTTTCGGGCAGAGGAGTCAGCACGACGAAGGGGTTGAAGCTAGAAAAGAGCAAGGCACAGAGACCAGCAGGGTAGTGTAGCCAGAGCTGCAGGCTGTGTGTGTGTGTGAGAGAGAGACAGACAGACAGAGAGACAACAGGCAGAAAGAAAGAGGAGGGAGGGAAATAGAGAGCGAGAGAGCTGGGAGGTGAAGCAGAAGCGGCAGATTGGGGGCCAGCCTGGGAGGCCCTCAGCTGCCCTTCCAGGGGAGCTGGGCATCTTATGCGATGAGGAGCTGAAGCGTCTCTGAGCGGGAGCAATGCGCTAGGAAGTGAATTCTGACCTCTGCATGGAGGAGGATGGAGGGGGCAGAGCCAGGAGGCAGGGACACGTTGGGGGCCGGGGCACTCCCACCTAAGAGGAGAAACACAGAAGATAAGAAGGTCTGTGGGAGCAGGATGTGAGTTCTGTCTCGGACATTTTGAGTCTGAATCGCGTGGGGCGATGTCCAAGAAGAAGTGGAAAATGCTGGAAATCAGGGCAGAGGTCAAGCCCCTGAGGAGCGCTGCCTCAAAGCCTGAACGGGACGAAGAGAATATCTAGGAGGTGGCCACAGCGGTCACGTGCCAGATGGCCCCGGTGGCAGACGCGGGGCAGGAAGGGAGGGCCCCTCGGGAGAGATGCGGGTGGAAGGAGGGTCAAGACACACGGGGGGCGGGTGAGTTTGGATATGAGCCTGTTTAGTCTTGAGGGGGTGGGACATTGTTGTCAGGGTGCTCGAGCCACTTACCCTATGCAGAGGTGCCCGATGTGCGTGAAAGGAGTGAGAGGGAGGACGGGGACCACAAAGTGGCCGGCGGGGAAGGCAGTGATGGCCGAGCCTCTAAGAGCATCCAGCCCCCTGGCCCCAGCTGTCACCCTGACCCTGTGTGTGAGTGAGTGAGCCTGGTGCCACACTCAGCGGGTCCTGCTGGGAGTGGAGGGCTCTGGTTCTCATCACCGAGCCCCATCCCCGCCCAGAAGCCCCTTTCCCATGCGCCTCCCCCACTGTTTCCTGGTGATTCCTGATGTGGGCCGGGACCCGGCAGGACTGTCCAGGTGTGCGTCCTGCCACCAGTAGACCAGGAGCTCTCTGAGCATGGGGACCCATGTCTCCCTTCTTCCTCTTCCCTACAGAGTCCAGGACGGGGCCCACGCATGCCGGGGGCGGACACCCCACGTGGCACTCAGTCTCCCAGGCAGACGGGGGTGCCTCAGATCGCGTTTCTTCTCGGCAGGAACTTGGGCCAGATCCCACAGGCACGCAGACCTGTGGCTGCCCCAGACTCCTGGCTGGACAAGGTCACTCAATCCAGGCAGCAGTGTAGCTTTCTCCTGACTCATTTGCCTAATCTGTTCCAAATGGATGAGACGCCCAGCATTCGGGGTGAAGGGGCAGAAGAGGGTTCTTTGTATCCAGACCTGCTCAGTCCACCTGTCCCAGAGTCTCCACGTTATTAAATGTTTTCTGGTTCCTATGGCAACCGAATCACACAGCCAGGATTTTGTTATTGTTCCAGGGAAAAAAGGGAAGGGCCACAGCGTGAGGACTGACGTCCGTGCACCATCCATCAACCAGGCAGCTGAGTCACCACCACGGTCTGGTGCATCCATGGAGTCACCTCCCTGTGGTCTGAGGCTCCCACTGGCCTTCCCTCTTTGGCAAGAGGCTGGTCCCAGTCTGTGTCTGTCGGCAAGCGTGGGTAACTGGGCACCCTGGTGTGCTGAGTCCTGCCGTGTGCACTTCTGGTGGCTAGCGGGGTAGAGAGGAAATTTCCTGAAGGAGGCACAGTCCTGCCTCCAGGGAGTGAGAGCTCCTGAGGCTGGGGATGCATTTCCTGTCCTTTCAGAGCACACGTGTATTCACAGGCAGTTTCTAGGGCCACCTAGCAATTGACTTAGAATACGACCTCAGCCAAGTCACCTGGCCACTCTGAGCCTCAATCTCCTTATGTATAAGATGGGGAAACAGGTACTTTCTCACCAGGCTGAGAGGGGAGAGAAATGAGACTGTGCCCATAAGAGCTCCGCACCAGCCTAGTTTCCACAAAGAACTCGATAAGCATGCACTTCCGTGGCTGCTGACCGGCTAGCTGCTGGCCGCACATCTCAGGACCACCCGGAAGGTGAGGCGGAGGGAGCTCTTCTACTCCTTGAAAACACATGCCAGCCCCCCGTCGGGCAGCCATGGGCGGCCACGATGGACGCAGCCACCTCCCTCCACCACGGCCAAGGATTGGAATAAGAAGCTTCACTCGCCCAGACACAGAAGGGAACAGAACAAGAAAGTCAGTGGGTCAGCCGGAGGGGTTGGGTCAGCAGAGGTGTGGGAAGAAAGGAGGGGCCGTGAGGCAGGCACTCCGGAGAGATGGTGCTTAGGCCACCCAGACCCGCTCCGGTCTTTGAGGAAGGCCCTCGCCCTAAGGCTGTGTTGGCCAGGCACCTCCTGATGACAGCCTGGCTTTCTGGATAGAATTTCCCACCAGAGAAAGGGTGTCAATGGGAGAACATGCCTCTCAGGCCCCCTGGATGGCTGATTCCTCACCGGGGCTGGCTGAGTCAGAATGGAGGTATCTATGCTCGTGTTGGGTGCAGGTCACCCCTGAGCCCAGCCATCTCGGAGCGTCTAACCAACACAGGTTTCTAGCTTACAAAGTGGAAACTGGGCCCCGGGAATGGGATGACCACAGAAAGGAAGTACCCCCAAAAAGGAGTCCAGCCTTCCCCTAAGGGAGCCCCATAAGACATCCACTGTACAGACTCATCTGACAGCTCCCCCTCCTTGGCATGTTCCACGCTGACCTCTGCCAGATGCCATAGCCAGGCCAGCTGACAGCTGCCTCCCCCGGACTGGCCCTATGCAATGCTTTTCAAACTGGGAATCGAGACCCATAAGTGAGTCATGGTATTAATTGAGTGGGTGGGATGAGCATTCTTCATAATTAGCCAGAACAGGGTCACGTATATCAGAGTGCCTCGTGGGGGGTAAGAGTGAGTGTTATTTCATGAGTCTTTCGTGTGTGTGTGTGTGTGTGTGTGTGTGTGTGTGTGTGTGTTGTATGTGTGAACACATGTACTATATGGATACAGCAATAGAAAGATGGCACATTCTGATTGGGTCGTTTGTGGGCATTTAATAAAGGAACTATTTACAAAGACGTGGGCAGGGTGTAGGGAAGTCACAAGAGAATTGTGAGGCTTAGTTATCACCCTCAGGCTTAAGGCTTGAAGGTGGAAGGTGTTTCCAGAACTTGGAAACAGAGTGATGAGGCGAAGGCTCAGACAGGACCTGTGATCATCAGCCCGATGGGGAATGAATACTTACCCTCCCTCCTCTCCCTCCCTCCCAGCTCCTGCTGGGCTGCCTACTAATTGAGCCCAGGAAAGCCTGAGGGCCGGCAGCCACGGACCCAGTCCATGTGTGGAAAAGGCCAGTACCTAATGTGTGCGTGGGATGCAATGTAAAATGGCACCGCACTTCTTACTGTGAGTCTCAGTTAATGAAGTTTTAAGCACCCTGGAACCATGTGCCTGAGGCTGAAATTACTGCCAGGAAGAGGCAAAACGTTTCTGAATGGCCCCAGATCAGGGCTTTGGGTGGCAGCTAAGACCAGTGAGGAAAGGGCTGTCCTGTTCTCAGCAGGTGGGAGTGCACCCATCCTCCAGATGTGCCAGGATGGAGGTGCCCGACAGTGGGGCTGAGCAGAGCCAGTGTCACAGGCTGGGGCTGAGGTCACAGAGGAAGAAGGGCAGGAGAGGGGAATGGGTGGGAGAGAGGAACAAAGGGGCCTGTGGTCAGGACACCCACGCCAGGCAGTTGCTTCAGCTCCCCAAGGACAAAGGGCAGGGTTCTATTTCTAGCTCCCGTGGGAGCAGGAGACAACAACCTTCTTGCTTTTCACACACTTGAGGTCGGCTCACTAATCCTCGCGTGGTTGTTCTGGACTCACACAAAACCGTCTCTGAGCCTCGTTTCCACGGCCCACACCGCTGCCGAGTCCGTCACGGCAGGGTCACATGCAGGCGACTTCACGCCTTCCTCGCCAAGTGTGACCGGGCTCCGAGGCCGAGTCTCCTGAACCCCAGAACATTCCCCCACGAGCCCACTCGACACCCACCTTCAAGTGCCCAGTTCCCAGAAGAGAGACTCTTCCGGAAAGGAGATAGTTTCCTCTAAGGACTAAAAAAACATGACAACAGTGTTCGCGACAGCTCGGAACTCTCATTTTACGCTTGCTGTTTCCCTGGACAATAGAAAGCAGCTCTGCCTTCACAGACCTGGTTTCCTCCTGGCTTACTCATCAACACATAAGGCTGAGGTGTGTACGTGAGGGTTAATAAAGTGCAGAGCATTTTGCCCTTTGAACGTTCCTTCAGAATTTCTTCAGAATTTCTTCATTTCTTTCTGCCATGTTCCTGGTACTGGCAGGGATGGGCCAGAGTCTCGAGAACACGGTGAAGGTGTTTCCTGCCCAAGCCAGCAGGACCTTGGGCCAGACCCTGGTGTTAGATCCTGAAGACACCCCAAGGAAATGGCTCACCAATGTCATCATTTTTAAGTCAACCAAACAGAAAGTGGTTGCTTGACTACTTCATCAGCCTTAACCGACTCATTATTAAACTGTAAGTTACAGGAAAAGGAGAGAGAAAGTCCAAGGGGATCAGGGTCTTGCCAGTGTGATGCTTACAATTTGGACCATGACTTGTGGAAACCGGCGTGCCAGTGGCGATGCCTCGTTAGCATCCCTTTACTGCTTCTCTTTATTCTTCACAGCTCTGCCATGATCCACGAGGCGCTAACTCCCTCTCTACCTCTTGCACTTTCAGCCACACATGGTCAGTGGTTGACTTGACTCTCTCCTTCCATAACTTGAGAGCACTCTCAGAGGGCAGGAGCTCTGTCTTATTCACCTCATGCTATCCCCATGGTCTGCACCAGTGCCTGGGCTGTCAAAACTCTCCATGAAGTATGTCTGGGGTGAAAACCTAAGTTTTTCAATGTGGAAAAAAAAAGATAAAGAGCTAGCCGTGGCTTTCCAAACTTTTATTTTTTGGCAGTGAAAACTTTGATTCCAAAAGAATCTAACCTAAGCTCCAAAATAAATAAAAGCAAAGCAGGACACCCAAGTAAATTTGCCAGGTTTAGCAAATAGAAATGCCAGATAATACAGTTAAGATTGAATTTCAGAAAAATAAATAATTTCAAAAGGATAAGTATATCCCAAATATTGCATGGGACATACTTATACCAAAGAAAAATTTTTCATTTGTTGTTTGTCTGATGTTCAAATTTAACTGAGTATCCTCATTGTAACTGGTGGCCCTCTACCCAGACCCCTGCATGCATGGGACCCCCAGGGTGTCCTGGGGTTGTACAGTCTGGTTTGTGAACCACTATTTGAAGAAACATTGTGACTCTCCCACACTGCTGTCCTTCTCCCGTCTCTGGAGCTGCTCTCCCTCTGAGCAGGACCAAGGCTTACTTCCCAGCACCTCTGCGTGCAGCCCAGGTGTCTCTGTGGCCCTGGGCTGTGAGGAAAGGCTGCTGCTAAAATCGGGCTCAGTTTCCTGAAGCATCAGAGTGTTAAGTGTCAAAATGGCTGGAGAGGCAGCCAACATTCATGACAAATAGCTATGCCAGTTCACACAACCATTTCAAGCCCAACATAGATTTCTTCACCCTTTGTTTTCACCAAAGTCCTGACTTTGCCTGAGAGACTGCTGGCTCTTCCGAGAAGGCGTGATGGAGCTGGGGCTGTCCTGCTTCCTCCTCCTTGCTCCCCGGCCCTGTCCTTCTGGGGTGAACAGAGGGGCCACCACATCCAAACCAGTCACCCTGGTTCTGCTGGGCGGATACTGGTGGCCTCTGTGGCACCAAAGCACAGGTGAGTGGGGAGATGTCTCACCTGCCTCTCTTCAGTGCCCCCCTCCTAAGAAAAGCAGTGAAGGGGCTCCTTGGAGCATCACGTGAATTCCTGAATGCCTTCCAGAACGAGCTCGCTCTGGAGAGGGAGAAGGGGAATCTCAGTGGATGATGTCTGCTGATTTTTGCCTGACCACCCTGCACCCCCTTCCCAGATGGTTTGTCCACCAGTGTGTGGTCTTGGTGGGGGGCAGACAGTCCTCTAGGCCCAGGTGTGACTCAGGCTCGGCCCATGGGATGCTCTGCCTTGGGGCTTTGACCCTCGGGGGAGAAGAGGGCAGTCAGAGATGACTGAAGGACGTCACCGGATGTCCCTCTGCAGCTCTCGGGTCCCGTGCTTCCCAAACCTGCAGTGCTTTCTGAAAATAGAGACACGGGCACCATTTTTCCTTCCAGGTAAATATATAGGATCATAGTCCCACCATGGTATGTTGCAGAAGGGATAAGTACACTTCTGGGTGGAAATGGTGTTAAAATTCAGTCCATAATTCACCACAATTTTCCCCCCTCTGTCACAGAAGCCAGCAACTCTCCAGATGGTAGCCACTCCATCAGCCTGGGTCCTGGAATGAGGACAACTCAGACAGTCCCAAACCAACTCAAGGTGGCCTTTTGGAGTAAACAAGAAAGAAACCGTTTGTTGTGTCAAGTCACTGAGAGGTTGGGGTTGTTTGTTATTATAGCATAACCTCTCCGATCCTGACAGACACCCAGGCACCGTCCGGGACCTCCTGAGTCTCAATCACCATGGGAGCTCTAGCTGAGCCATTTTCTCAAGTCCCACAGTCGTGATTTTGTAGATCAGCTAGGTTTGTGAACCCGCACTTCACTCCACACTGATCCTGAGGCACAGCTGAACTGTAGTGGGTTGAATGGTGGCCCCCCCAAAACATATCCACATCCTAATCCCTGGAACCTGTGAATGTTACATTATTTCAAAAATGGGGCTTTGTAGACGTGATTAAGAATCTTGAAAGAGGAGATCATCCTGGATTATCCAATAAGTACAATGACAAGTGTCCTTATAGGGGGAGGCAGAGGGAGATTTAAGACAGACACAGAGGAGAAGGCCCTATGAGACAGGCAGAGATTGGAGTGATGTAGCCACAGCCAAGGAATACCGACCACCACCAGTAGCTGGACAGGCAAGGAATGAATTCTCCCCTAGAACCTCAGAGAGAGTGTAGCCCTGATGTCACCTTGATTTCCAGAACTGTGAGAGAATACATTTTTGTTGTTTCAAGCCACCAAGTCTGTGGTACTTTGCTTCAGCTGCCAGTGGACGGACAGCGTCCACTAATCCTCAGGGACCTCCCAGTCTCACAAGGGAAATTGGGGCTGCACCAGAGAGAGCTGGGCAGCAGGGGCAAGGCAGCCAGAGCTGGGCTGACTGCTTGGGAAATGAACTCTGGTGGAGGAGAATTTTGAGCAGAGGTCTGGGGGCATGTGCACTGGAGCTTAGTAGAGAAGGAGCGGGAGGGTGTTTCAGAAAGGGACTGGTAGGTGTGGACACCAGGATGGGGGCCAGGCAGGTATTCCAGGCACAGAAGAGCAGCAGAATCTGTGCTGGGGATGAATGAATGGAACAGGAGGGCTGGCAAACTTGGTCTTGAAACCCAAGCTGGCCTTCCTTCATATCAATATTTATAAAGCCAGAATGGTAATTTGAAAAATTGTCTGTGCTTTCAAAATAAGCCAAAATAGTTAAATTCAAACTTGTATCTATGCCCTGACCACTACACATATATATGTGTGTATATAGATATACACACATATATATACATATATATGTGCATATATACATACAGACAGACCAAAACATAAGAAAATCATGGGATAGACTTAGGAATTTTTTTCCTTCATTTTTTAACTTGTTACTGAAGTTGCAACACTTTAATAAACAAAAGAAACCCCAAATGAGAAGTTCTGGGTTAATATGAAATTAATAATGAACTACTGAGCGTTCTCGAGGAAGGGTGGGGTGGGTGATCAAAATAATGGTTAAGGAAGGGAGTTGGGTCAGTCCTGTGCATAAAGGAGAGGAGACGGAGCGGCAGAGGCCAGGAGACCTACAAAGGGGCCGTGCAACATTCCAGGAGTGAGGTGTAGCGAGGCCCAACTAGGGATGTGTGTGAGGACGGAGCAGTGTCGGAGCAGCGCTCACAGCCTCCGGTAGCTGCCAGGCCAGACGCTCGCTACACTCGACTGCCCTCTAGTGGCCACATCCGGGAAGCCAGCCACGCCTTTCAAAGCTACCTCCTAGGGATAGAGCACCGCGGGAACGTGAAGAAGGAGCTCCGGGCTTTCTGGTGTCAGAGAAAGCTTCCCAGAGGACACGATGCTTCCTTCCACTGAGCATGGTAATTCTTTATAATGGGGCCAGTCCAGCTGTCAGAGACCTGACAGGCAAGGCATAAGGAATGGCATGGGTAATAGCCTAAAGGCTTGAGCCTATATTGCATCATCAGGGAACGCAAGGTATTTGGTAGGAATGGAGAGCAGGGCTTGTACAGGGTGGTGAAAGGTGAGGCTGAAGAGGGGAGCTGAGGCTCTGCCTCCAGTGGGGGTTGAAATGCATCGTAGACAGTGGGAAGGCTTCCAAGGGTTTAAGCAGGGACGTGATACAGGGACAAAAAAAGGTAACATTATCAAATTTGCACTTCAGAAAATCAATCTAGCAAAAGGGTGGAATATGGGCTGGTGGGAGGGGGACCAGTTAGTCCAGGACCGAATGCACACTGAGGGTTGAGAACCCTGCATCTGAAGGTCTTTGCTGTTCACCCCCTGTGCTCGCTCCTGAGGGCTTGCAGGACTGGAGAAGTGGTAAAGTGGCAGAGAACTGAAACGCAGTTAACTTGTGAAGATAAGCACAGGAAACAGGTGACCCAACAGAACTGTGCTCTAGAGAATGATGGGTCTTAATTTATTGAGTGCTTTTGAACCTGAGGACCAACCTGCTGACTTTGGGTGGGAGTGTTTTGAATTCTACCTTTGATCTCTCTTGGTGCAGGGCTCTTCGTTGCCATATGGCGTCTCTGGGGGTTTAACGCTAGCCACTCCTTATACCCCACATAATAGGAGCTGCTCTCTGCTTTATACTGCCCGTCGCTGGCTGGAGTTGGAGCCTAATTTGTGTGGCCAGGTGAGCTGCCTTCCTGTTTAGCACCAACAGCTGGCATATTGATTAGGTCACAACCCTAACAACTAAATACTGTTATGTTCCCATTTTACAGATGAGGAAATCAAGGCCCAGAGAGGCAGAGGGACTCACCCACAGTCACACAGCTGAGGTGACAGAACCACAACTGGGAGGCTGGCTCCTGAGTCTATGCTCTTAACCACTTGCCATTTGACCCTCTTTGTGCTGGTTGCACAACGATGCCCAGAACCACATTGAGGAGTGTTTTGCCTTTAACCATCTTCTATCTTGTTCACCACCCTTGTTCAACCTGTTTCCCACTCCCTGAAGGGTATTTAATGGCTAAATGAATCCCAATTAAATATTAACTAGAAGAGAGGCACCTGAGCCTTCTCCCCCGGAACCTTCCCTTTCTGCTCAGAGTCCCAGTGTTTGTCACAGCATCTGTGTTTGCAGAAGGTTCATGGGTGCAGACATCCCTGCAGGACGGATGGGAGGACACAGCCTCTGGTCTGGGGAAATTTATGTCTAAAGGGAGCCGAGACGGGTGAACTATTCAGTTTGCTCCTTTTGCTCTCCATCAAGCACAGTCAGCTAGTGTTTTTTAAACTGTGAGTCACCACACATCAGTGAATCATGACAACCTTTTAGTGCATCTCAAATCACATTTTATTTACAAGAAACTAATTAAAATTTAAAATATCGTGCGCATTTTATGTAGCATGGTTAAGAATTGTTTTAGGGGGCTTCCCTGGTGGCACAGTGGTTGAGAGTCCGCCTGCCGATGCAGGGGACACGGGTTCATGCCCCGGTCCGGGAGGATGCCGCGGAGCGGCTAGGACGTGAGCCATGGCCGCTGAGCCTGCGCGTCTGGAGCCTGTGCTCTGCAACGGGAGAGGCCACAGCGGTGAGAGGCCCGTGTACCGCAAAAAAAAAAAAAAGAATTGTTTTAGGAAATTTTGTTTTAGTTGTGTGCACTTGCATGTGTGTGTGTGCACACGCACACTTGGCTACGATATAAAATATATTTCTTACTGTGAGTCCAGTCAAAAAAGTTAAAGAGCCACATAGCTAAATGTGTTTCTCCTCTGCTTTCACAATACTTGTTTACAGGAGCTTTACAACCTATTTTTTTTTTTTGCTCGAGTTAATCTGAAAGTGAGTTTCTATCAGCCAGTCTACACTGGCCATGATGGAACAGAGGAGGGGTGAGGGGTGCTAAGACAGCACACGGAGGGAAGCTGTTGGCCACAGAGCCGGGGTTCCACTCCTCGGCCACCAAATGCGCCACCCAGATGATGACCCAGCACGTCACCTGCTTAACTGAAGTCACCTGTGCTTCATTAAAACCTTGAGGCCTGTGAGCAAGTTAAATTGTTTGAATTAACACAGCTTGTTGGAGCCAAATTTAAGCTATATTTTCATAGGGCATATTTGTCGTTAAAATCCTACTATAATATTTATATTCAAAAAATCCAGTTTATGAATTTGTCATTTATTCTCCCCTGCTTCGAATCAACCAGTCCTGGCATATTTATAGGACTTCCTTCTCGCATCCCAGGCACAGACCCTCGGCTGTGTGGTGTGCACGGGAGGCTGGTCTGGCCAGCCCCGGGCATCACAGGCCTGCTTTGGCAGCCTCGCGGAGGCCCCTCCTCCCGCCCCGCCCCTGCCCGGCTCCACTCTGAGGCCCTGAAGCTGGGTCTTTATTCAGGGAAGACAGCCTTCCACTGTAGGGCAGCCCAGACCCTGGGGCCCCTGGGATCCCCCGTGCTGAAGCCAGAGAAATGCCCCCACATCTGTAACACATTCATCTTTCCTCAGCAAGCCTGACACTCCTGACCCACCTTCTGGGCAGGGTGGATCATTATAGAAGTTAGAACATGAAATCAGACAGCCTGGATTCTCATCTCAGATCTTCTGCTGATAAGATAATGCCTTTGGGCACGTTGTGTAACCAAACCAAGGTTCAGCCGCCTCACCTGTGAGATGGAGGCTGCTAATAGCACCTATTTCATCATGGTGCCGTAGGGGGAAATGACGTAACACAGGTAAGGCATGCATTTGAGCTCCACACTTAGCAAACGGTAAGTGCTCACTAAGTGTGACGGGCCATTACGGTAATGATTGTGATTGTTACAACAGCCTTCCAGGCAGCCTCAGGGTGGCTGTAGTCTGAGAGCCACACAGGGCCCCTCCAGGTTAACTCCCAGTGTCCATCTCTCCATCACCCACTGACTTTCCCGCCTTAAGCCCTGTCGCTTCCCACAGGGCCCCTCATCCCTGCCGCTTTCTCGCCTCTTCATGGCCCATTACCCACCTCTCAGCTTCACTTCCTCTGTTCTAAAGCCGGCTTTGAAGCACACGTCTCCTCAGTCCTTGCTGTGGCCTGAACAAGATAACGTGGGGTGTGGTGTGAGAGGCCCTGGGTTCGAGTCCTTGCTTTGCTTTTTCCTGTCAGGAAGCATGGCTGTTTGCTTCAAGTAAATCAAGACAGGCTGGAGAGGGATCCTGAGCCTGAGACTGTACTAAAAGGGAGGGTCCTGCCAGTCAGGCAAAGCCCAGGGCCGAAGGTGTGTGACAAGGGCTCCCGGCTGCGGGGCGTCCAACAGGCAGAAGGAACACTGCCTCAGGGAGGGAGTGGACTGGAGGCAGGCAGGCAGACCCTGCCATCTCCTGGACGGGGCTCAAGGAGCCTGGAGGGGTCAGGGGACCCACAGTGGGAACCGGGCCTTGGGTTGGGGAACTGAGGTCAATACCCAGACACCTGAACTGGGCAGGTCTTGTTTTTGTGGAAAAAGTTTGGATGCACACCAGGTGGCTGAAGGGTCACCATCTCCAGAATCCACATGGTGCCGAAGGACATAATGCAAGGATTGATTGGCTGTAGTGGTCCGCACTGGGCCCTGCCCCAGATCAACCTGGATTCACTCCCCGCAAAGGGAGCTACGTGGAGAGAGGCCTCGCTGGTCCCTGAGGCTTCCTGTCTCCAGACTAGATGGGTATGGGCTAGCCAGAACAGGGTCAAAGCTGGCTCAGCTCTAGCGGAGCCGGGGAGGCAAAGGCCTGGGAAATAGAGTCATGAGGAAATACTGTGCTGCTCAGAGACACATGTCCTCTGAGCCTCCTTTAACTCATTTCTGTGAGACAGAAATAGTGATGAGATCCCCAGTACCTAAGCTCCTGGGTGTATTATGGAGATGAATGTAAGAAGCAGTTTGGAAATAGCTGAACTAATGTTCTTATATTGTCATTACTGTCCCTTGCGTAAGCACACAAGGATTTTACTAAATTTCACTACAGTGTAAATTGATACAACACATCGGGGAATTCACGAGGGTTCCTGAAATCAGACAAGGCTTCTGAGCAGGAATGGCGCTGAGAATGGGCCCAGCCGTGGTGAGAGTAAGTATCTGTGTGGGAGATGAGGGAAGGGAGTTACCTGGGCTCAAAACCGGTGACACAACTGGGCTTGAATTTTCCTGAACCAGGTGCCTGCCTGCCTCGGTGCTCAGGGGCGGTGCTGCTGTGACTGGGGACCCCAGCCTGAGGCCTGCCTCCTCTGAGCCAATCCTGGGCGTGTCTGGGGAAGGCCTTTGGTCAACGTGGGCAGACCAAGTTCAGTCGTGGAGCAGCAGGGCTGATTCAAGGCTACCCCTGGGGTTAAAGGAGCCGAGGCAGGGGAATGGGCATCACACTGGCACGTCTCTTACGTTTGAAGAGATTCTGCGGGCTTGTAGTTTTCATAGCCCCTCATACCTTTCATCCTCTCAACAACTCAGCCCAATTATTATCCCATTTTTAACTGCATAGGCGAATAGGACTCAGAGCGATTTGCCTAAGGGCAAACGGCCAAGTTGGGACTAGAACACAGACGCTGGAGCCCAGATCCAGCCCATGTCCCCAGAACATTTGGAGCTCAGTGTCCCAGGATGGGGGCAGGAGCCAGGATCAGACCCAGGCTGTGGCCAGTAGCTCAGAGGACCAGAACCTGGCAGTTCCAAGCACAAAGTCATGTGCCGAATGTCTTGATGGGTTGAAACCGTGTCTGGTGGCAGCATACGAGAGATACGTCCTTTCTTTTTTATAGTTTTCTGTATTGATCAGAATTTTTGCATAAACAAGCTTTATGTTTATAATCAGACAAAAACATAACATTATTTTTCTGGGGCTTGGGTGGTAGAAATCTGCATATAGCCGAGTTAGGGCCCTTCATCGACCAGCAGCTGCTCTTGTGGGCAGGTCTCTGGCCTCATCGTACCTGAGTCCCCTGATGCTCTTTTCCTGATGATGGTTTCACCACTTCTAATTTCCAGTTCTCTCAGCTCAGTCCCCTTTCTGGCAACCACAGCTGCCCTCCCCCATCCTTTGAGGGTTTTCCAGCAAACCTTTGCACTCAGTTCCTTGGCAGAAGATCAGGGGATCACATGGCTGAGTGACTGGTGTTTCCTGAATCATGGAATGGAAAGAAACACTACACACAAAGCCAGCACACAGACCCTCTGTTGCAAGCCTGGTAATAGCGCGGCGTGGAAGTGATTCATCTGAGACCGCCTGGCGTGTGCACACGTGTTGGAGCGAGGTCAGTGCAGTGTTCACCTTCTCCAGTGACTCATGGGGCTTCTCAGGCAGAGGGAAGCCCCAGGCCCCTCCTAGGTACACCGTGGAGCCTAGCAGCCCTGTGCCCCAGGCTCTGGGGCTGCCAGAGAGGTGTCTGGGGAAATCATAGACAGGCTGGGGCAGGAGGTGAAAAGGGTGGAAGATTTGGGGGATGGGGGTGGGGATTAGGGGAGGAACTAGGCAGACAGGTGTAGGTAGAATGTGGTCAGCCTCTCCTGAAAACCAGGAAACAGTCTCTGACTTCTCCACTTCACATCCCAGAAACACACCCCAGGGCCCACCAGGTACGGCAGACACACATTCACCAATGTCAGAACGCACCTAGTAAATAATTCACGCACTCAAGGAGTCCCTATGAAGTCCAGGCATGGTCTCAGTCCTTGACTTCAGCCTCCCAATAGCCCTATGAGAACGCCAGTGAACCCATATGGCAGATGAGAACGTTCTGCACAGAAACAGGAAGTAACTTGCCCAAGGTCACACAACCAGCTAAAGGGAATTCTAACCCAAGTCACCCCATTCCAGAGTCTGCGCCGAGCCCCTCCTGTAGGCCAGGCACTGCTCTACACATACATTATCTGCCAGTGTCCTCATAGCAACAATGCAAAAAGGTATTATTATCCCCACTTTAAAGATGTGACAGCTAACACTCAGAGAAGTTAAGTATGTTGCCTGAAGCCACACAGCTGGTATGTGGTGAAGTGGGGACTCACCCAGGTCTGTCTGACTCCAAAATCCATGATCTTTACAGGACATCTATGTTCTCATCATTTTCTGGGACCGTGCCCCTCCTTTCTGTGTCTCCCACTCCCCTACCTGTGGTTTGGATTGGTTAGAGCTTGACGCAACAGTAGTAGCCTCTTGGTTATTCCACACAGGGTCCTCTTGTTGGAGAGAGAGGGGAGAGGTTGCGGCCCAGGGCTAATGGACCGACTTGGAGAGTTTTGGGCAGCTGGGGAAGGATGAGGGAGGTGAGGCAATGCCGGCTAGCCAGCAGATCCAGTGGATCTCACCAGGCTCCGTATCAAAATCCCCTTTTAGGAAACACAGAGGCTACGCGTGGTGGAGGTCTGGGTGTGGGGGGAGGAGGGTGACTCCAAGGGACAGCTAGGGCTGAGAAGCCCTCATCACATCCAGGGCCATTCTCTTCCCCATGGAGCACTTCCCCTTGGAATCAGCCCGAAACTAGAAGGTAAATTTGGGATCCCAAACTCGTAGTCCATAAGCCTCATAGATAGATTAGATGTAGGTTTTGTTTGGCTGGATTTATTTCTCTTGTTGTCACTTAAAGTTGATGTCTTTAAGCAAGATGTGCATTCTCCAGTTTGCCACAGACCCCACCACTCCCTATTGCCTCACACCATCCCACTCAGTCAAGTTACCATGTTACTGTGGCCCATGATAACACTGGAGTCTGAAACCCTTGAGACATAATTTGGTATCAGCGTTGCACCTGGGAGAAAAAGAAAATAGATGTGCCTCCTAGACCAAAATGAAGACACTGAGGTGCTGGGAGGGCACAGTCAGGTCCCCCCTGAGCAGCTGCTCCTGGAACAGTCAGTTGTAGCTGGAGCAGAGCTCAAAATTTATTACAGTCTCTGTTTCTCTGGGACCTGGACCCATGTATTAGTATCCTGTGGCTGCAGTAACAAATGACTACAAACTTAATGGTTTAAGACAACATAAGTTTATTATCTTACAGCCTGGAGGCCAGATCTCCAAAATCAGTGTCACTGGGCTCAACTCAAGGTGTCGGCAGAGCTGCATTCCTTCTGGTAGCGCTAGGGGGGAAACCCGTTTCCTCGTCTCTTCCAGCTTCTAGAGGCGGATGTATGTCATCATCGTCCCCAGAGTTAGGGTGGGGAAACTGAAGCTCAGAGGGTTCAGCATTGTTGCAGGCAGTTCAGGGACAGAAGGTACCTGCAAAACAGAGGCTGAAGGGCTTGATGAAAAGACTATGTACAGAAGTGTGGGCAGAGTCAGGGGACCAACATGGGCTGGTGGGCACCCAGAGCCTGCAAAGCAGGAGGCTTTTGCCGCCCTAGGCCTCTAGGATCTGGTGTGTGCTGTAGCTATAGGAGAGGGTTGCCCATGAGGAGCGGGGGCCTTTGGGAGAGACGTCAGCCATTGCCAAGCCCCAGCCCAGCAGGGAGGGCATCTGCACCTCACTCTCCTCTCATCCAGCTGAAGCCAGAGACGGAGGGAGCCCACCAGTGCAGCTTTAGGCCAGCCTCAGGGACATAGAGCTGGAGGGCCCAGTGGGGAAGAGTACAGCATCTTCCTTGGGGTCATACAGGCAGTGAAGAGCTGGCTCTACACTGGTTCTTATTAACCCAGAGGAGATTTCTGGCAGGGAGAGAGACACCTGGTGATAGTTTGGCCTTTTGCCTTTAAAATCATTTCATGCTGCTGAGTCCCCACTCCATCTATCCCACCAATCCGCCCCCCACACACAAAAAAAACACCTTTGGGTTCAGGTTGCCCACCCAACTCCACTAATTGATTTGGGCTAAGTTAATCCAAACTGGACAAAAGGACTCCATTTCAACCAGAACCAGGCATATCTAGAAAGCAAACTCGGCAGCAAACAAAAATTTATAAAACCAAACATGCAACCCACGTTGAAGAGAACTGGCTTGAGATGACCCGTTGCTTTGGGTCACCTCAGTCATTGATGCCCACACGTGTGGAAAACCAAGCCCTGAGTTCATTATTGTACATGCTTGGAGTCTGTCACATGGAAATGCATGTCAATGGACACACCCACAGGTGGAAGGACATGTAAATGCATATCCTTGGCTTTCCTAAGTTAGAAATTATTTTATTGGGCCTGGCTTCAAAAGGGGCCAGAGGTCATTGGTGGGGAAGGAGGAGAATCTTCCTTTTCTTCATTTATTTATTGCTTGCATGATTTTTTCCTGCAGGCACCAATGACCTCTCTAGTACAAAAATGTTTCCAAGAAGGCTGATGATCAAGGCAGCCTGGGGACACGTGCAGCCTGGAACTCACTGCTCTCCAGACCCTCTGGTTCTTTGTAAGGTTGACAGGCCTTCTCTAAGTGGACAGGTAAGGATGTGGGGTGGCACGAGGAGAGGAACAGGCTACAAAGGGATCTGCACGTCCACAGCTCCCCTTCTGGAGCTGCAAACCTGTTATTTTGCATTCTTCTGACGGTACTGCCCTGTGCAGCTCCTGATCTGACACAGGCTTCTTTCCCCCCCCACCACTAATGTGAGGTTCCCCACTTCCGGCCTCCCACTCAGCTGACAGTACCCCCCAGGCCAGGCAGCCCACATCCTGCCCTGCTTCCCCTGGGATGAAGGCTGGGTCTTGTACCCTCCCTGGATTGGGGCAGCCAGGTTAGCTCACCAGGTTGAAGGGTGGAGATAGAGAGATTCGTATCCTGGGACTAACTCTGAAAAGCCCAATGTTATGCCCAACAGAAAAGCTCTGCTGTCCCCAAAGCCCCTGGAGCCATCTCAGGGTGGCCAGGGACACCTGACAAAAGCCCTAAACCCCACACAGTACCAGGGATGGTGGGTCTGGCTATGACCTCCCAAATAAACCCTGCCCACGACTGAGCTGGTGACTCTCCAGTTCCTGTCAAGCTCGGCTCAGAAGCACCGACCCAGCTGCTAGCCTAACACCCCAGGACAGCCCTGGCCCTCATTCTCACCTAGGGACAGCGACTAGAGCCACAGCAGTGCCTTGTATGTGAACAGCACTAGACAGTGTTCAAATCACCATGAGCTCCACATAAAACCCCACAAGGAAGGATGGGCAGAGGTGCCACGTGCATTTGCACAGGTAAGGAATTTGAGCCAGTTACCTGGGTCCCATGCTGACGAGTGGGAGCCAGAACCAGAGCCTGTGCCTTTGGACTCCCAGGCAAGGGCTCTTTGCCTCAGAAAGCAGTACTTCCTGGTGTATGTCGTGCTTCTGGGACCCCCAATACCCCTGTGTCTGAGAGCCAGGGAAGCCCAGTCCATGTCTCCCCAGCCTCCGGACTTGGTGCTCCCAACGCTGTGCACGCAGCCCTGAGCTAGCCCTGGCCACTGCCCTCTCCAGCTGACGACACGCAGCAGGCTCGAGGCTGCAGTCCTGCTGTGATGTGGCCACTGTGGGCCCCTGCCTCCAGCCCACAGCCCTGGTTGAGGACCTAGAAGGTCATGTGAACAGAGGAGAGCTGTGGGCTTAGGATAGGCCAAAGTTTTGCCAAGTTTTGAGGTCACAGAAGCATGTCCTTCAAATGCACGCCCATTCAAACCAGAGGAGCAACACCGACGAAGGCCCGGCTGTGCCCTGCCTCCCCGACCCGGCCAAGGCATCCCCCTTTTCCCCAGGCCCTGGAGCCACCTGCAAGGAACACCTAGGTCACTTCATCGAACAGTTTTAAACGCCATCCCAGAGCCCTCCTGGCTGGGTGCTCCCTGCCTTGGGGAGCCCTTGCCTGTTCTGGTTCAACAACCGCTCTCTGCCCGCCAGAGCCCCAGAAACCCCCGTGGGGTTGTGTCCCTGAGCGTGCCAGGCTTCAGGGGGAGGAGGACAGTGAGGAAGGGGCAGGGGACAGCTTTCTGATTCTTCTTCCCTAGAAATCCTGCCTGAGGCTCTAGTATCCAGAGGGAGGCAGAGGAGAAATGGTTCCTGCACGTGGGGGCCTCCCCGGCTGCTGGGGAGCGTGTAGGGGGTGCACACACACATACACACACAGGTGCAGAAGCAGGTCCAAAAGAGAAACCCCATAAAAGCAAGCCCAGGCTCCCCCAGCCACCTAGAGCAACACATCCCAGTGAAGGGCCGCTGGCATGAAGGTGGGCCAGAGCCCAGGTGAGGCAATGGGACGTCCTCCCAGGAAAGGCCTGGGGGGAGAAACGAAGACCCCTGAGGCCGATCAGGTCACACACCTCAGCCAGCAGGAGAATGCCAGGCAGCCTGCGCTTGGCACGCAGGTGGGGCAGGGATGCTTCTCCCAGGTGTGCCCTGAGCTGGTAGTTTGGGTTGGGGTGAGTGAGGGTTACGGGGGCAGGGCGGGCAGCCTGCCAGCGGGGACCCACAGCAAAGGCATCAAATGGGAGAGGAGACAAGTAAAAGACCTTGTGAAGCAGAGGCGAAGAAGCCTTCTACCCACAAGGTTAAAAAAGCAAATGGGAGAAGAGCCGGCACCCCCCCCCCCACCCCGTACCCAGCCCCTGCATGTAGCCAATGTTAAACAAATGATGTTTGAATGACAGAAGGAAAGGAGGAAGGAGGGGAGGGAGGGAATGGATCTGTTTAGCTGCATCATTCTTACTGAGGGAGGAAAAGAAGAAATAAGACAGTCATCAATGAGGACTATTTTTTTATTGAACAGTTTTACTGAATAAATGGTTTCGAGCTTGTAAACATTAAAGCCTCTGAAAAGAAACAGTGACACGAATTCTGGAGACATGAGTTCAAGGAGCTTCCGGACCGGTGCTGAGTAAGAACCCCACCCCTGTGACCCCCTCACCCTCCGCGGAGCTGCAACAACCCGGGCGACCAGGGCTTCCCAGAAGGGCCACCTCCCTGCCCCACACACAGCTGGGAGCCCAGCCAGCCCGAGCGGTGGGCGGGATCCTGAGCTTCCTGCCAAGGGCCAGCGGGGCCCAGGGGTCTGTCGCACGGGCCTGACTCTCAGGCAAAGCTCTTCTCCGAATCCCCCTCCCCAGCTCGGCTCCAGTGGGAGGGCCTTCCAACCCTCACAGCGCTTTCCTCCCCTAATTGTCCCCCTGGAGACACCTGAGGCCACGCCCCAGCACTGCCTGTCCCGGACCCACGTCCTCCTTCTCGGAGCCTGGACTCAGAGCTCCCCGTAGCGAGAAGGTTCCTGAACAGGCTGGTCAGGCCTCCACCCTTTTCTGGCAGATGGTGCGGGGGGGCAGGGCAAACGGGTGATCGTGGGCACAAGAAGGCTGTGTGTGCCTTGTGGAAAGAATCTGTGAGTGAGATAACCTTCGTCCTCACACAGAACAAGGCTCCGTGTTTAGGGGCATCTTCTGGGCCCTACCCTGTGGGCGGCGCCTGTGCTTCTGCTGCTCACCTGCACCCCTGCTTCAGCGGGGCTTGAGGGGCGGGCGAACGAGACTGTCTGAGGCAGGGGTGAGTGTTTAGCCATGTGTCGGCTCGAGGTGGGAGGTGGGCGCCCCAAGTGACCCAGAGCTGAGAGCTCAGCTTCAGGCCTAACACAGGCCCAGCTGTATACGCCTCTTTGAAAACTGCTGCTTCTGCAGAGCCGCCGGGCCCACCACCTTGGAGGTTGTCCACGACAGAGTAGGCAGTGGTGGAGGGAGGTCCGTGGCTGCAGAACATCCGTTCCCTGGCCTGTCCTCACAGCCCTCCATCCACTCGCCCCTTCGGTTCCCACCCCCAGATGCCTGTCCCCCTTCCCCACTGAAAACACCGTCCCTGGCTGTCACCCCACCTCACAAAAGACAGACGTCTCCACCGCCTGCCCAGCACACCGTCCTGGCCCTTCACCTGAGATGACTCTTGAGGACCCCCTCCATTTCAGGGCCCAGGAGGAGCAGAGGGCACCCCTGTTCTCACAGCCTGAAACCCCGAGCCCTGCAGGGAGGCTTGCTGGGGTGCCTGGGGAGCTGGGGTGAGGGCTTGGGCCTGGCTCCACAAAGCCACCGCTTTGTCTAACTAGGTGTGAAGTGGGCCTCTGTGACCCAGGCTGAGGACCAACCCACCAAACGTGATTTCTGCAGGGAAACCAGTTCTGAATCCTGAGCCACCGGCTTGCAGAAGTGCGCGTGTCCAGGATCTGTGGTGATTTGGGTGCTGAGCGGAGGGCAGAAGGCATGGCCCAGACCCACGGTGGCTGCCTACCATGGGCACAAGCCCAAGCTGCTCTCCTGGCCCCCCAGGCCTGCACCCTCGCCCTCAGTCTGTCCGCTGCAGCTCCCATCATCCCTTGCAACTTTTGCTGCCAGTTACCAAAAGACCCAGCACATCGCTGGGCCAATGGAGCTTTGAAAACCCAGTCGATCCTCACTACTCACGGATTTAATATTTGCAAATTCACCTAGTCACTAAAATGTTTTACCCCAAAATCAATACTCAGGGGTCTTTCATGGTCCTTCATGGACACATGCAAAGTGGTGACAATTTGAACTGCCTGACAGCACGTTCCCAGCTGAGGTCACAAGGTGATACTCTGCCTTCTCATTTCAGCTCCCCTGCTGGAAACAAGTCTAGTTAGTGTCACATTTTAAAACTTTTGTGCTTTTGGTGATTTCCCAAGGATGTTCCTGAGCACAAGAAGGCCGTGATGTGCTTTATGGAGAAAAGATGAGCGTGAGACAAGCTTGGCTCAGGTGTGAGTTTTTGTGCTGCTGGCCACGAGTTTGACATTGCTGAATCAACAATATACGTTAGAGTGTCTTTAAACAGAAATACACATACAACAAGGTTGTATATTAATCAGTGGATGAAGCTTGTGTCCAGAGGCTCACAGGAGCCTAACCCCGTATTTCGTCTAGGGGCAAAGGTTTAGTGTTTGTTAGGTCAGTGTTCCCCCAACTTTACAGAGCGTAACTACCCCGAACAATGAGAATCCACCATCCAGGTGCTATGCCTGGGCCCACCCGGATTTAGCTTATCAGGATCTCCTGGGCTTGGGGCCCAGCATCTGTGTTTTTCAAAGCTCCACAGGTGATTCTGATGCAGGGCCTGGGTGGGAGCCGCTCCAGTGATTCCTTGAAGCGCCCATGTTAGACCTGCTGGGCCTGGATGGTGGCAGCCCTGAAACAACCTTCCGGCACCACTGGGAGGTGATGTGTAGTGTGATTTGGTGAAGAGGACACAGGACTGCCACGGTCATTGGGACCTGAAGACTCTGTGTGACTTCAGGCAGGTCGTCTAACGCTCAGGGCCTCAGCTTCCCCACCGATATCATGAAGGTAATAACACCTGTGCGTGGTGGGGTTTTGCTCTGACATTCAAGCACGTTTTGTGGGCTGGGACACCAGGAGTCCACTGGTGTCTTTTGAGAGAGAACTTGTTCCCAGAGGAAAGGAGATGGCCTCGGCCAAGAGTGATGAGCACATGTCTGGGGAGGGACAGCTTGGGGGACCACCCCTTAGGTTCCACCTCCTGGGCTTTTCCGGCAGCAAGATTCAGACTCAGTCAAGTAACTTCAGGAAAAGAGGTTTTATGGGAAAGAAAGATGTTCCTGGGAAAGGAAACGGAAACCCCCAGGGTCCCAGCAGCCAGTCTCTGTCCCTCCCCCAAAGGCACCGAGTCTCCTGTCCCCTCTCCTCCCCCTGCCCAGTTTCCGCCTCAGTGCTGGTCACTCTTGGCTTTGTATCTCAGGAGTGCTTCTCTCAGCTAGCTCAGTTTCTGCGACCCTCCGCTGGCGTTTTCCAAGGCAGGAATGAATGGGTCCACCTTTCTGGGGCACGGTTGCTGACTGGCCAGCCCTGTGGGTCAGCTGCAGGGGTGGGTGACCGTGTGGGACTGGCCACCACCCTGTGCCTCTGTCCTGCGGCAGATCCTCCCAAGCCCTCTGCGGCCCGAACACACGCACAGAGTGACGAGGGAAGCTTCTGGAGCAGCCCAGGGCCTGGCCTCCCGAAAAGCTCTGAGGGCAGAACAGGCCAGAGGTGGGATGCCGCCTGTGGGGTGGGTGCTGAGACACTGGAGCTGAGGTGGCACGTGTCCCCTTTCCCCTCAGCGTCCCTTCTCCTGACACGCAGAGGCCCACACAGGGAGGAGCTGAGAACAGACCACTGACCTTTCCAGGACAAGCCGGCACCTCTTTCTCAGGGGGCAGCAGTTACAAAGCACCTG
This sequence comes from Monodon monoceros, assembly GCF_005190385.1. Taxonomy (NCBI): domain Eukaryota; kingdom Metazoa; phylum Chordata; class Mammalia; order Artiodactyla; family Monodontidae; genus Monodon; species Monodon monoceros. The sequence continues at coordinate 39,198,207 of NW_021703774.1, read as the reverse complement.
CGGGGGTAGAAAATCTGCTTTTGATCTTTCCTCAGCCCCCTGTGGCCCAAAAGGCCCCCAGAGGCCAGGACATGGCTTGAGCCACCTGACACTGGTGTCGGAAAACCTAAACATGTATCATGGAGGTGGCACTGCAGGAAGCATCACCACCCCGAGGGCGAGGCCAGGGAGGGGAGCTTGGAGGACTGTCAAAACTTAGAAATGGGGGCACGCCCCACAGGGTGGGGACGCAGGAGTCTGGGCTGGCGGCCCCCGTCAGCCGGTGTGACTTCTCTGGGGTGGAAGGGGCGCAACGATGTTGGTTCTGCAAGTGCTGGAAAACTGCAAACTGGATTTAGCTGCTGCTGTGGGGAGGAACCCCGCTGCTGGGCAGAGGAAGCCCGGGCTGTGGCGCCGCTCAAGGGGCGGGAGGTGAGCAGGACAGAGCCTGTCTCCCTCCAGCGCGCCACGCCTCTGCTCGCGCCTCCTACTGGCAGAGTTGAACCGCGAGCACCTGCCAAAGCCAAAAGCTGTCTGCCGGGTCCCCGCGCCTCGGACGCGGACCGGAGAAAGACCAGCGCTCCCGGAGCGCGAGCTGGGGCCTGTTCTGCACGTGTGTGCACGTGCACACACACACACATACACACACACACAGATATACACACCGATAATACACAGACACACACGGAGACACACACACAGATATAAACACAGACACACACAGGTACACACACCGATAATACACACACACACACAGATATACACACTGATAATACACACACACAGATATACACACCGATACATACATACAGACACACACAGATACACACACACAGACACATACACAGATACACACACACAGATATACACACCGATAATACACAGACACACACAGAGATATACACACCGATACATACACACAGACACACACACAGATATACACATAGATACACACACAGACACACAGATACACACACATAGATATACACACTGATACAGACACATACACAGATACACACACAGACACACACACAGATATACACAGACACACACAGATACACACACAGATATACACACTGATAATAGACACACACACAGATACACACACACAGATATACACACTGATAATACACAGACACACACAGAGATACACACCAATAATACACAGACACACACAGATATACACACCGATAATGCACAGACACACACAGATATACACACCGATAATGCACAGACACACACAGAGATATACACACCGATACATACACACAGACACACACACAGATATACACACAGATACATACAGACACACATACAGATACACAGATACACACAGATATACACACAGACACACACAGATATACACACCGATAATACACAGACACACACACAGATACACACACACAGATATACACACCAATAATACACACACAGATATATACACTGATAATACACAGACATACACACAGACACACACACAGAGATACACACCAATAATACACAGACACACACACAGATATACACACAGGTACACACACACACACACACACAGAGATATACACACCGGTAATACACAGACACACACAGATATACACACTGATAATACAGACACACACAGAGATATATACACAGATACACGCACATACACACACACACACATACACACACAGAGATATACACACCAATACATACACATAGACACACACAGATATACACACAGATACACACACAGACACACAGACACACACACAGATATACACATCGATAATACACAGATATACGCACCGATACATACACACTGACACACACACACAGATACACACAGCTGTACACACCGGTACATACACACAGACACACACACAGACACAGACACACACACAGATATACACACCGATACGTACACACAGACACATATAGACACAGATATACATACAGATAGACACACACACACACACACAGATACACACACAGAGATAGACACACAGACACACACACAGATACACACACACAGATATACACACACAGGTACACACACAGAGATATACACACAGATACACACACAGACATACACACTGGCACATACACACAGACACACACACAGATAGACACACAGACACACACACACACCACACACAGATATACACACACAGGTACACACACACAGGCACACACAGATATATACACATAGATACACACACAGATATACACAGGTACACACACACAGGCACACGCAGATATATACACACAGATATACACACCGATACATACACACAGACACACACACAGATAGACACACAGATACATACAGATAGACACACACAGACACACACACAGATAGACACACACAGATACACACATAGAGATAGACACACACAGATAGACACACAGATATACATACACAGATATACACACACACCACACACAGATACACACACAGATACATACATACAGACATACAGATACAGACAGGTACACACAGACAGATACACACCACACACACAGGTATACACAGACACACAGATACACAAATACACACACACACATAGATACACAGACAAAGATATACATGCACACCGAAACCACAAGCTCCCTCCCTGCAGGCTGGATTGTGGGTCCTGCCCCTTGAGTGTCAGAGCTAACTCAGCAAACCTCATGGCCTTGACTTGGGGGAACTTCTCTGATTCTGAACCGCCAGCCCCTGGGCCCATTACCGCCACACCCCCAAACAGCCCCATGGTTTGAGATCCTGTATCAAAAGGAAGCTCAAAATTCTCCATCTCTGGAGGATCATCTGAGCCTGGTGGGTAGGCAACATCGGCGGTGCCCACCCCTGTTCTGGAGGAGAGTCCCAGGAGCTGAGATAAAGCCAACTGTGCACTAAATTGCTCATCATGCAGGAAACACGATGAAACTCCTTTACCAATAGAAGGTATGGGCTAAAAGCGTTCTTCTGGGCTCCTTTTAAATGTCACTTTCTCGGAGAGATCGTCCCAGCCCACTGTGATTAGGTCGCTCTGCCACCCCACTGTTCTCCATCCCTCCATTCAGAGCACCTGTTATGGTGGGCAATTCTGTTCTTTTGCAGCTGGTTTATTGCCAGTCTCCTCTAGACAGCAGACCCACAGGGCAGGGCCAGGCCGGCCTCCTTCACTACAGACTCAGGATCTGGCACAGTGCCTGCCTCATAGTAGATCTCTGTAAGGGTTTGTCAGATGAATCAACTTAACAATATAAAATGGTTCTAGATGAGTTGTGATAAATTGATGGATGATGGAGCTATGAATTAGCAGTGTGTGTGGCATAACCAACTCTGAAAAGAATGCTGTGGAGGGCAATTACTCTCCTCTCCCACAAACCATTTCCAGATTGAGAGGACGGCGGGCAGGAGAATTGTTCTGCCCTCTGCGGCGTTTCTGCTGGGATTGTGGTCCTGTACACCCATGGGGATTAGGGCCTAACCCAGGCTTCTTCCTCAGCACAACTTTCACTCCTGACCCTCCGAAGGCACTGGGCTCATTGAGTGTTAGAGCTGGTGGGACCCCATAGATCTCAAAGATGCCTCCATGTCACAGTCACTGGGGTATATTTAAAAACCCCAATTTGTGGACCCTGCTAAGGAGCTTAAGTCCTGACTGTGCCGCATACTGTGTGAGCTTGGGAAAGTTACTTAATCTCTCTGTGCCTTGATGTCTTCACCTGTAAAATGGAAATAATCCCAACCTCAGAGATTTATTGTAAGGATCAAAGTCAACAATGTACCTAAAGCTCTTGGTGCAATGCCTGACTCAGTAAATACTGAATAAATGTAGCTATTATTGTAATGATTATCTCACCACTAGTTAGCGGCTGACGTGGGGCGAGCATCCAAGCCTCTTGATCCCGGATCTAGTGTTCTTTCCAACACGTCACTTTGAATGTGCACACAGCCTTCCCTCTGAGGCCAGGCTCATACTCGGCAAAGAGGACATATGGCCGCTGCCCTGGGACCCTTTAGTCAAACTGAATGGAAGAGAGAACTGTACATGAGAATGAAAGGCAGCTCTAACCCTTGGGGAACAGGCAGCTGGAGAACATGGGAGTTCAGCAGGCGGGTTTTGGGTCCTTTGGGAAGCCCTTTGGCTGCTCCTGTGAGCATTTCATTATGGAAATATTGGGAACCAAAAATAGATGTTCTTAAGGGGACCTTAATCCTCTGGGCTTTACAAAACAGCTGCTGGAGAGTTCCATGAACCAACCACCGAGGGGCACTACTGTTCCATGCAAGTGGTTGCTGGTGAGCCGGAACTGGTCAGAAGTTTCCCTGAAAATCCCAACACCTTTCCACAACCTCATTCCCGAGCCTGTCCCGCTCAGGATCCTGTGGCTCGGGTCCCCACAGATCACCAGTTCCTGGTCCTAGAGATACCTCTTCGCAGCTCAGCCCACTGCTCTCCTCCTCGGGGACCCTTAAGGGCCAGGACAGTTCTTGCATCTATTTTCCTGGCTTCTACCCTCCACCCCACCCCCAGGACTAGCACAGCACTGGATACATACATAGCAGGCATGTGCTGGTTGGTAGATGGCCATGTGAAGTCCGATGTAATTAAGACGTTGTGGAATGGAGGCTGCCTGCGCTTTGGGGGAACGGTGAGAGTGTGGAGTAATATGGATCAGAAAGAGGGTTAAGGCTGATGGTCAAGGGGAGGGTCACGGCTAAATGGGAAAGCAGGGTGAGGGGACTCCAACGGGGAGGCAACAGATGTATTTCAGAGATCTGGGTAATGAGAAACCGCTCCACGTCCAGGTTGAATCCTTACCTCAGGGTCCTGGGCGGCAGCACCAGGACATTATGGGGGTGATGAGCCCAAGCAGCCCAGCACTGCTCAGCTGACCTCCAGGTGGGCATTGCTGGCCCCAAGGCCATTGTAGTCTCTCCTGTCTTTGGGGTGGTTTGCAGCTGCCACCATCAGGTGTGGGGCTCCCACAGGTGGGCTTGGATCCCACTGCCTCCTTCTGGGTGAGGCCCCAGGGCTCAGCACCTTGAACCTGTATCACACGTCCTTAGTCCAAAAGTCTCCCTCAAGAGACCCTCAAGGATTTTAGAGTCTCTGCCACGAGCCTAGCATATCGCATCCTGATTCCACCTGCCCAGAGATTAGCCTCGCCTAGAAGACTTGATTTTCAGGTGCAGTATAATGAGGCAGAGTGGAAAGAACATAGGAAGAGAATAAGTCTTGTGTTGGAATCCCAGCTCTAGACCTGTTAGGTGTCAGAGGTGTGTTTTCCCTGAGACCAGTTTGTCATCTGTAAAATGTTACTACCTCCTTGCCGAGGATCTGATGAAGGAGTAAATGCCTAGGGCACAGGGCTCATGCCTGCAATCGTCCCTGACACAGCAGTGAACTTAGACAAGAGGTCCACAGAGCCCACAGCAACGCTGACTAATGGCATGAGTGTGTAGACGGACAGGAAGCCAGGTCCAACTGGGAGGGGTGTGCAACAGGGTGGGCTTGCCTGGGTGGCAGGGACTGCAGCCCTGAAGGTGCAGTAAACTCAGTACCCCAGGAGGAAGGGAAGTGAGAGGAGAGCAGGAGTCTCGCTCAGGAATGGGGAGAAGCCAGCAGCAGCATGATTGACAGGTCACCCACCAGCCACCCACTACAGGCCCTGGGCGTCCACTTGCCAGACACCTCAAGGCCACACCCCAGACTCTGCCTCTAACCCTCCCCTCTCAGCTGCCGCTTCTCCCTTCTTTTGGTTCTACCGGAGCCCGGCTTCCCTCAGGTGGTCTGCAGCTCACGCGGCTTCACCCTTTGCCAGTGCTTTTTTATTTTATTTTATTTATTTATTTAAATATTTTTATTTGATATTTGGCTGCGTTGGGTTTTCATTGTTGCACGCGGACTTTCTCTAGTTGCGGTGAGGGGGGCTACTCTTCGTTGTGGTGTGCAGGCTTCCCATTGCTGTGGCTTCTCTTTGTTGTGGAGCACGGGCTCTGGGCGCGTGGGCTTCAGTAGTTGTGGCACGCAGGCTCAGTTGTTGTGGCGCACGGGCTTAGTCGCTCCATGGCATGTGGGATCTTCCTGGACCAGGGCTCGAACCCATGTCCCCTACGTTGGCAGGCGGATTCTTAACCACTGCTCCACCAGGGAAGTCCCTACTGGTGCTTTTTTAGATCTCTTCCAGCACCCTCTGCAGCTCGTGCCTCTGACTCCCATACCCCATGGGCCTCTAGAACCTCAGCCTGCGGGAGCCCCAAGTCCTCTAGTCACCCTGGAGGGGAGCTGGGGTGGTGCTGAGAGCGGGGTCACTGCAGGGCCTGGGCTGAGCCGGGCGGAGGCTTGGCAAGAACAAGGCCGTGGGCCTGGCTGCAGGGTGGGCACTGAAGACCTGGGCAGAGACCCTGCAGGTGAGGCCTGGGACAAGCTCAGCACAATGCGCACCTGTAACATTAGGCCTCTGGCAGCAGGACTGAGTCTCCAGCTGGCAGCCTCCGAAGTGAGACACTGGGCAGGGCGGGGCAGCCAGTGGAGGACCCCAGTGACTCCACAGGGTGGGGACGGGCCAGCAGCGCAGGGACTGACAGGGGTGGATAGTCTGGGCAGATGGGCAGCTCCTTTGGCCATTTTTTCCCTTTGGGCTTCAGAGCAGGTGGTCCCCAGAAAGCCCTGAGAGAAGAGGCAGCTCAGATGGGCCCTGCCCGGCCCAAACAGGACAGCAACAGTTGGGGCAGGGCTTCCTTCCTCCAGCCTGAAGGCTTCCCAGGACTGTCTGTGCTGGTTACCATCTACTGAGATGGTTGCCAGGGGAACCACTTACTATTTGTATATGTTCCCACATGACAAGGCTGTGCAAAGGCTCAGGCGTGTTTGGTCCAGGAGAGATCCCGGAAGCAGCGATGCCCAGTGGGCTCTGGAGACCTTGGCCGGAGGGCAGGAGCGGTTGTGAGGCCCCAGGATTCAGACCTACATCCCTGAGTGTAGGGTGAGGCGGGGCCAAGAAGAGGGTTGCCCTGGGTGTGGGAGCACCAATCCATTCACTCATTTATTCATTTCATCAAACACAGAAGGTGCTGGGCGGTGTGCTAGGTGGTGGAGAGAGCTGAGAACAGGGCAAGTGCCTCACAGCCTGGTGCAGAAAATTAAAACACAATTGCCTCCACAGGAGTATGCTGGGTACCTTCTTGGCAGAGAGGGATCCAGGAAAACTTCCTTGATGAGGTGATATGTAAGCCACGATAAGATTTTGCAGGTGATGTGGGCAAGGGGTAAGAGCATTACAGGCAGAGGGAACAGGATGGGAGAGGGGCCAGCGGAGATTGTGAGGGAGGCACCTCCTAGAACTGAAGTCACTTAACTTTTGGAGTGTGGGGTAGGGTGAAAGCTGGGCAGGGACCCAAACCATCAGGTACAGGCAGGGGTGGGCCAGGCTGCACCACAGTGGGTACCCCCAGGCACACCTGATCGTAGGCCTCTGGCAGCAGGACTGCAGTCCGGGCAATGCCCTGGGGGTAGAGGGGCCCGATTCCCCATTGCCCTTGGGACTCTGGGAGAATTTCCAGGGCTTCTGGGGAACCAGAGAGTCTGAGCTATTAGAGGTTTCATCAGGGCAGCTGGGTTACTGCTCATACTTCTGGACTGAGCAGCTAGACGAGAGAGAGAGAGAGAGAGAGAGAGAGAACTGTAGCTGGTCACCCTGACTTCAACCCCAGCCTTTTGCCAAGGCCCCAGACAAACAACTAAATGTTTCTTCTCACCTGGGTCCGTGACCCTGCTGGGAAGTCCAAGAAGCCACCAGTCCTTGAGGTGAGGGTGGAATGGAGTGCAAGGGGGCGGGAAACAAGAAGGTGACACTGCCCGGTATCAGGAGTCTGCTCTCACATACATGCATACTGCATGTGTATTACATGCACATTACATACACAACCGAGCCTAATCCTAGCGCCAGCCTTGTGAAATGGGTATTTTGAACCCCCCCCCTTTTAAAGGTTAGGAAACTGAGGCTCAGAGAAGCTAAATAACTTCTCCAGGATCATACAGGTAGAAAGTCATGAAACCAGGATTCAAACCAGGTCCGTCTGATGCTAAACCCTGTCTCTCTCTATAAGACAAATGTGATTTACTGCTATGTGTCAGGCACTGAGCTAAGTACTGCAAACCAAAAGACAAGATAGCATCTCTTCTCTGAGAATCTAATGAGATCATGTGGGAGGAATGACCGCAGATCGTGTTTTCCCAGAATGGTCCATTGCCCCTTGACTCTGGGCGGAACTCTGTGGCTGCCTTGGCGAGTAGAAGTGATGCTGCCTGGTGCCGAGGCCGGGTCATAAAAGGAGGCACAGCCCGGACCTCTCGCTGTGAGAAGTGACATGTGGAGAGAGCTGGAGCTCGGGCTGGCAGCCAGAGTCACCACGGGACCTGTGGGTCCCACTGCTCCCTCTCAGAGCTCCTGACACACACAGTCTCTGAGCATGAAGAATAGCTGTTTCACGCCACTAGATTCTGGGGGTGATTTGTAAGCCGTGGTCACTGGAACGAGAGCTTTGTGAACCGTAAAGTGCTATACAAGTGTCAGATGTTATTAGTAAAACTGAGTTTGGCATAAGGGGATTGTGTTAGTGTCTTAGGAAGTAAACTTTGTCTTGATCAGGGTTCTCCCCCAAAGCAGAGACTGAGCAGGGGATCACATTTTGAAAGTGAGCCATGGGATCGGCCAGTTCAAGGGTGTGTATAGAGCTGATTTCTGCTGTGCCCAGCTGGGGCTCAGCATCTCCTGGGACCCCTGTAGAATGGGCCTCAGGGTGTGAGACTGGTGTACTGGCTCCAGCCCTGTTGGTGGAGGGTCGGTCCGGGGGGTTAAGCCCTTGCACTTGTCATTGGGAATGCCTCAGAATGGCTCAGAGCAGCTCGTATGGCAGAGCTGTCGAGGGAAGAGAGCTGAGTCTGTCACTGAGGGATGACACCACACGTGCTGGGCTGACCGTGAAATGGAGCATAAAAAATGAGTGACACATCATGGTATCAAGGCAATGATTACATCTGATGTCCCGGACGGAGGCGTGCAGGGCCAGCCTCTGCCTGGATAATTTCCCCACCGGTCGTGGGGCAGCCTGCCCGGCCTGCCTCTCCAGAGAAGCCTGGGCACCTCCAGGCCTGCTTGAGCAAGGCCTTCGTGGCTTGGACGCCTCCAGGAGCTGACGGAGCCCCAGCAGGCCATGCTTGTTGGAGTCTGGGGCTTTGAGAAGCGGCCTTTTGAAGGAAGCCAGTGTAGAGGGTAAGGCTGCTTTATTCAGACCCTTAGTTTTTCTCCTGGAAGCTAAGGTGGTGGTGAGCAGACCCCCCTGGAGCAGATGCCTGAAGGTCATGAGGTGTCTGAGTCTGGAGGGCATCCGTCCAGGCTGGGACCGGGGCAGGATGCCCTCTGCACGACCATGTCTCTAGGAGCTGGCTTGCTGGTCAGGTCCCTCTGCCTGCTCTCCTGTTGACCAGTCAGCTCCATCGCTCTCCCCCCTGGGACGCTCAGTACTTAGTGGTGTGATCTTCCAAATGGAGAACGAGGCTCCCTGTTCCCAGGCCTTGTCTCCTGCCTTTAGCCTTTAAGCCTCTTCATCCCTGTTATGGGCAGGGAGCCGGCTCTGTTCCACCTGTCGGGGAGGCCTGGGCAGCTGCCCGCCAGGAGCACAGAGAGGGAGGGGTGAGTACCCTGGCTGCGGGAAACACGAGGCAGGAGGAGCTGGCTGTGCAGCGCCTGGGAGACGGTGGAGGAGATGCACCTTGCAAGAGGAACTTAGATTTGGGGAAGGACTTAATGAATTACACTAATATCAAGAACACTCCAATGTGCTGGGCACCTACCTTAGGCCAGAAATTGAGTGTCCCTTCTGAGAGGTTGAACTTGAACCTGTGTGGTTAAGAACCCAGCCCACAGGGCTTCCCTGGTGGCGCAGTGGTTGAGAGTCCGCCTGCCGAAGCAGGGGACACGGGTTCGTGTCCCCGTCCGGGAAGATCCCACATGCTGCAGAGTGGCTGGGCCCGTGAGCCATGGCCACTGAGCCTGCGTGTTCGGAGCCTGTGCTCCGCAACGGGAGAGGCCACAGCAGTGAGAGGCCTGCGTACTGCAGAAGAAAAAAAAAAAAAGAACCCAGCCCCCATCCACTCTCCCATCGCCTTCCCCTCACCTTCGCTTCTCCTGCGTAAAGGTCATAGCTCCTTTCTTCCTTCTTCCTTCCAAGGTGGTGCGTGACCTCCCCACTATGCCTGGGGTCCCCCGCTGGGAGGAGGCCTTGCCTTAGCAGCTGGTGCAGCTCTGTCCCTCAGGTCTGCTGAAGGGTTTCCTGGGATGCAGGACTTTCAGTGTAAAACCCAGCAAGTCGGGAAAGGTTGGCCACCCTAGGTGAGTCTGTGCTTTCATGTTTGGGGGAGACAATCTCATCAATAGGCAATTACAGCAAAGCGGGTGAGTGCTAAGCTATAGGGGACCTCAGAGGAAGGCTTCCTGGCAGAGGTGCATCCAAGCTGAGTCTTGCAAGGATATAAACCTTTAAACCAAAGAAGACATGACAAACAAATGTGGGAGAAGGGGTAAATGGGGCAGCAGGCTTTGGGCTCCAGGGATCTCTGTGTTTTTCCTTGGGTCCCATAGACACCAATGATGCAAATCCCCCCACCAGCCTGCATCCCCCTCCCCTGAGCTGTACCTACCCTGAGTGGAGCCTGTTTGGGGTGCCCAGATTTGTGTGTGCTCTGTCCTGGCAAACGCTGACTTGGAATCTCCAAATGAGAGACATTCTTATTCAGAGAAGACCCTTGCTGGGGTGTAGGAGGTGGTCTTTGAAGTGCAGGGCAGGGAACTGGGCAGAATTGACCCAGGAGTGGGGGTCCTAAGACCCTGAGGGAAAAATGTGCGGTGATGGGGGCAAGGGGAGGAGAGGGGAGCGGGGGAAACAGTGGTCCTGGAAAGTTCCCAGGGACCTGAGTTTGGAGACCTTGCCCACCTTGCAGAGACGGGGCTCCAAGGAATGGAATCCTAGCCCATCCGTTGCTTGGTGATGTGGGAAGTGGGTGGTACATAAGTAAAAGTCATCTCTTGGGGGTTCCCAAGGACTTATAACCATTTGTATTCATTCATACATCATCTGTTTGGGGGCAAAATGTCCCAGTACAGACTACCTTGGCCACATGAACAACTTCCTGAATCCTAGGCCAAAGAGTCCTTCTGATAAATTCTAGACCCATTCCTCTTGGATGGCCAGCAAGCTCCCTGCTTCTGGAGTGGGACCCAGGAGTTCACCATTAGTCTGGACACACCAAAGAGTAAAGCAAAGGTCAAACGTGGTCCTCCAAAAGGATCTGGATGAGTCCTCCCTGCGGTGACTGGTAAGGCGTAAGTGGTGTTTCTCAAAGTACATCTGGGCCCAAGTGTATCACAATCTCCTGGGGAGCTCATTACAAATGCAGTTCCCAGGCCATGTTCTAGAAATACTAAATCATAAGCCCTAGGGGTAGGACATAGGAATCAGCATTTTGAACAGTCACCCTAGGAAATTCTTCTGCTTAAAATTCTTCTATGTAAAAGGTCTCTCTTGGGGGTAGTTGCTGTTTGTTTAAATAAAAGACAAAGTTGTATGTCAAATTTCTCTCTACCGTAAAATTTCCAGGATTTCTCAACCTTGGCACAATTGACATTTTGGACCAGGTAATTCTCTGCTGTGGGGACTGTCCTGCTCATTGCAGGATGTTTAACAACATCCCCGGGGGACTTCCCTGGTGGTCCAGTGGCTAAGACTCCATGCTCCTAATGCAGGAGGCCCGGGTTCGATCCCTGGTTGGGGAACTAGATCCCACATGCTGCAACTAAAAGAAAGATCCTGCATGCCACAGCTAAGATCTGGTGCAGCCAAAATAAATAAATATATATTTTTAAAAGTCTTTAAAATAAAACAAAAACAACATCACCGGACACTAGATACCAGTAGCATCCTACAGTTTTAACCACCAAAATTTTAAAAATAGTAGCTCCAGACATTGCCAAATGTCCGTTAGAGGGAAGAATCCTACCCTCAAAAGGGATTTCCTTATGAAATCTGACCTGAGTCCAGCGTGTTGCATGTGCTTCACCATCTTTGGAATGACCTCCAGGGCAGGCTTTGCCCATACCGGACCCTGGCCCTCCTCACCACCTTCCAGCTGCAGAAGGGGCTGAAGCCAGTTCATACCGTCACTCTCCTGGTCGTGGTGTAACGCCAGGCCCCTTAATAGCTTTCTTCCCCATTCTCCACCCCTCCACCTAATGCACCCCATTTCTGCCACATCTCTTGGATGCTCCTGCTGCCCGGCCCCCTCACAGGCCGGGGAGACAGAAAGCAGGCCAGCAGAGACAAGGGGTGCTGGTGAGGCTCCAAGGAGAGGGCACGTGTGGAAGAGTTCTCCTTTTGTGAAAATAGGAAGTTTATTTTGGCACTTATTCTGAAGTACACATGGTCATGGTAGAAAACCTGGCAAGTACAGAGCAATATAAAGAAGCAATAAAGGTCACTTGTAATTCCTCTGCCCCCATAGCCCACGTTGACACCTAGGAGGTGTCCCCCCTCAGCGACTATTACCTCCCTGGCTGGTGTGCGGGCAGGATACCTAGGTGGGTAGAACAGTGGACCAAGGGCAATAAAGGGCATTCCGTGTTCCAGGTTAAACATCTCCTTTATTCAGATCTGGTGACCAGAGGCCCCAGCAGCCTGTTTTGCAGGAGAGTTTGCATCTGAGTGTCTCCCTGCCTCACCCTCCCAAGAACGGTCTCCTGCAGATCAGAACTCGTCCTTTATGTCGAAATGGGGCTGGTCTTCAGGCTTGAAGTCCAGGTTGGGGCTGCCGTCCTCGTTGAGGATTCTTCGGGCTGTGTAGCCAACGATGGGATATTTGGCTTTGTACACTTTGGTGAAGACATCATCCAGGGATTCCAGTTCCTCGGATGTGAGGCCCGTCTTGGGGAGAAAAGCCCAAGAAATACAGGGGTAGGAATGAGTGACTCGTGCCTGCCACCGGCTTCTCGCCAGCCCCTACCCCAACTTTACTCACCCCACGCCCCCTAATGCGAGGGAAAAAGTGTTTCAGAAAACAAATCGTGGACAATTTTTTCGAGACAGCCCTGTGTGTGCGTGTGTGTTGCGGAGGTTACGTGTGGGGGGTGCAATGGCTGCACTGTTTGTGGTCTGACTGATGTAGGAATTGGACTCCAGAGAGCCCCCAGCCCGGTTGGCGTCGGGGGGCGCTCTGCGGTCTGCAACCACCTCCTCCTGCATGATTAAGCCCCCTGCCCTCTACACTCCTCCCCTTACAGATTTACACATCCTTCCCCCTCTCTGTAGTTTCTTGATTTGTTTCTGTAACGTTGCAGCTTAAAAGTGTGACTCACCTGAGCACAACGGGGGGGTGAATGCCAGCCTTTCTGTTGGGATTACTTAGACCCCGAAATGGTTTTTGTTAATGCTATTTTCTCCTTCACAGAAATATGAGCACGGCGGAGACTCTGCTCTCCCACCCTGTTCCTCCCCTGAGCTACCGGTAGTGGCCTGGAAAGCGGGTCTCAGAGACTAACAGCAAAGCTATCACAGGCTGGGGGGTGGCAGGTGCAGACTGTCAGGGGGATGGGGCAGCCAGGGCAGGCTGGAGCCAAACTCTGAAGATCAACTGAGTTTGATCTCAAGTTCACAAGAGTTCACACTTGACTCTGTAGGCAGTGGGGAGCCCCGGAAGGTTTTGAGCAGGAGGGGCACAGGCAGATATCTACTTTAAGAAAACAACTGGCTACCTCTGGAACAGTAAACAGACTAGTTAGGAAGCTTTGCTACTGCCCAGAGGTGGGGCGTGGGGAAGAAAAAAGGCCATGGCCAAGGAGGTGGGACACTGTGACAGAGGCTTATTATCTGGCTCACAGTGTCGTGGGTGAGGTCTGCAGGATCCAGGGACATCTTGGCCACCCCTCTGGTGGAGTCCTTCCCGGTCAAGGCGTTGTAGGGGGCTCCTCGTCCGTAAAACTCTGTAGTGGGGAGGAAGGAAGAAGATGTGAGCGCATGTGCACAGAGCAGCCAGGAGCCTGTACACGGCATGGGGCGGGGCTTCTGAGACCCCACCCCACCCCACCCAATCCTGCAAAGGCTCGGCTGAGGAGAGGGACATCAGTGAGGATGGGAAGTCCAATAAGCCGCCCCCAGCCTTCCCACTGGATTCCGCTAATTCAGAATATGGAATAAGTCACACATGCTGGGCTGAGAGGTGATTTTTTTTTTTTAAATACAGAATGAAAATAATCCCTTAAAAATATTTAAAATGTAAACAAGAGGGACTTCCTACTGGTGGTGCAGGAGGTAAGACTCCACGCTCCCAATGCAGGGCGCCCAGGTTCCATCCCTGGTCAGGGAACTAGATCCCACATGCATGCTGCAACTAAGAGTTCACATGCCGCAGGCGAGCCACAACTAAGGAGCCCGCCTGCCGCAACGAAGGCCCAGTGCAACCAAATAAATAAATATTTTTTAAAAATGTAAACAAGAAAAGTGTTCTGTCTTCCTAAATGTTCATGGAAGCCAAGTCTACTTCCATACATCTTTTGTTTGGTATCAAATAAACAACGAACCATTACAAGACTACTTGCACGATATCAGTTGTAGTTTCCATTACGGAAAACATGAGACGGCACTAAAACGTTCTATAATGTTCTATGATCACGACTCTTTGCTAAGTAATACTTTTCCTCTCACTGCTTTATCTAGGGTAAATCATCCAGTTTGACTTTGATTCAATAGGCAACAGGCAGCCATGGAAGGCTTTTGAGCAGAGCATGACATCATTAGAAAAATACTGTTGAAGTACCTCACTGACAAAGATTGTGAACTCATTCTGGCGGGGAGAAGGACCTGCCCAGCATTCCCTCCCTTCCCTCACACCTCCAGCACCCACTCAGGCTGCCACGCTCCCCAGAGGTAAGGATTCATAAAGCCAAGCCACTTACCCTTTCCAGAAGTGATATCGAACACCACCCCTTTGACTGCCATGTAGATGGGCTGATCTTCCTAGGAAGCAGGAGAGAAACTGTGAGGAGACAAAGAGCCCAGCTCCACCAGTTCAAGTGAGTAAAATCTCTTCCCATCACAGCCGGTGCAGAGGGTGGCGGGTGAAGTTACAAGCCGGTCCTCAGGGAGCTCGCCCCACCTGCGTAATGTCATGCCCACTCACAAAAACCTGGAAAAGTCACGAAGCATCATGACAAGCCTATGGCAATACCTTTCCCAGGAACTGAAGCAGCTCCGTACAGATAAAAACTCAAAAGAGTATTAAATGAATTACTTAAATCAGTCCATGGGACTTCCCCGGCGGTCCAGTGATTAAGACTCCACGCTCCCAATGCAGGGGGTGTGGGTTCGATCCCTGTCTGGGGAACTTAAGATCCCGCATGCCGCATGGCATGGCCAGGAAGAGAAAAAAATTAAATCAATCCAAATTTCATCTTCATCAATGTACATACATGGAGGTAATCAGTGTAAATGATTTATTTTATATCAATATTTTGCTTCCTACAGGTAATATTAGCTCATACAAACATTTTCATGTATTGAAATAACCAAAACAGCTGTCACTTAAACAGTTCTATTTTATTTTAGTGATACTGTGTACCTGTTTGTGTAGCTATTCTATTTTGGATCATTTCCAATTCCTGAGAACTATAAATGGCTGCATTACGAATATCTTTCTACAAGGTACTTTCTAATTTGTTGAGTTATCTCCTTGAGGCCTATTTCAATGTATTGCATATAAGTAGATGAACAACAAAATCACGTTTTATATTTTACCAGTTTGTCCTTCAAAAAGCCATTTAGGGTGCTAGAAATATACAAGCAATACTGTTTCCTTGCGGTTCCTTGGCTTTTACACTTTATTTTTTCCTATATCCCTGGGTATACAAAAGGAAAGATAGAAAAAAATGTAATTCCCAAGCGACAGATAAGGACTCTGGAGGAATTTTAAGTTAAAATCAGAAGGGGCCTTGAAGATAATCTATCTAACACCTTCGTTTTACAAATGCACCTTCATCATCCAGGCCTGAGGAGATTATGAGACCTACCCAGAGTCACAGAGCAAATCAGAGGGAAAGCAGTTTCTGGAATCTGGAGCCCAGGAATCCAAGGCTCAGTCCCCTCTCTGGCCTGCCCCACCAGAGGGCACACAGCACGAGGACAGTGCACTTGCCTGGGACCGAGAGAGGGTGGGTGGGTGTCCTGGGAAATTCATTCAAAAGACCCAGGGCCACGAAGAAAGACACAGGGAGTGAGTGGGTCGGAGGTACCCAAATGTTAGGGAACCAGGGGAGTCACCCGCATCAGTGAGGCAGGGCCTTTATCTTTCCTCTGGGTTTTGGGCTTGCTTGGCCATCTGGCCTTCCTCCCTACCTGTGGCCAAGCAGGGCCAGGAGAGAGTGCCACGTGAGCTACCATGACAAAGGGATACCAGAGCAGTGCGGCAGAGGAAGGAGGGCCTCTTCCACACCTGGAAGAGCCCTGGAGCCTGGGTGGAGGCAGGAAGGCGGGAACTCCTGGGCCTCCAGCACCCTCAGACCCTGCAACAGAGGCTGGGGACAGAGCAGAAGTTCCTCACCGGTGACTCTTCTTAAAAAAGAGAGAAACTACTACAGACGTTTTCTTCTGCAGAAATACCTGGGCCCTCCAGTGGTCTAAGGCCATGTTTTTCTAACTGCAATTGGCATTGGTAATATTAGTGGGTTATGCAATCAATTTAGTGATTTATCAACAGGCTTAAAAAAAATGAAATAGGAAAAAACAAAGTTCAAAATAGAGCAGAAACTAGAAAACATTAGAGTGCTTCACACATAGTAAGAATGAGCATAGTTTCATGGCACTTTTGTTTCAGTTGTGTGTGTGTGTACACCAGGGTAGGATGCAAAATACATTTCTTAACACAGCCAAAACGTCTGCAAGCCGTCATTTTATTGTATAATTAGAGAGGGTGGTTTCACCTCTTTACTCACCTGCCTCTATCCAACAGCCTTCACTGTCTGTATATTCTTTATTGTCTGTCCAGAATGATTCTTTCAGAAGAAGTACAAGTCCTACTCTTCACTATTTTTTTTTTTTTTTTTTTGCCGTACGCGGGCCTCTCACTGTTGTGGCCTCTCCCGTTGCAGAGCATAGGCTCCGGACGCGCAGGCTCAGGGGCCATGGCTCACGGGCCCAGCCGCTCCGCGGCATGTGGGATCTTCCCGGACCGGGGCACGACCTCGTGTCCCCTGCATCGGCAGGCAGACTCTCAACCACTGCGCCACCAGGGAAGCCCTACTCTTCACTATTAAGTTTTAGAAAAGCAGAAAACAAATGTCACCCCATCCCCCCTTAGTACAGATTCCAGGGAGAGCTGGTGAGTGAGCACAGACAAATTCCATTTACAAAGAATAACCCTAAAGCCTAGAGGGGCCTTGGGTAAGCTCAGGGTCCAGGGTTGCCCTAAATAAACTCAGAAGGTAAACAACATTTCTGGTCATGCTTGCCCTCTGATACCTTCTTCTTAGCTGAACCAGTATACCCCCGAAAAGGTCACTGCCAGGAGTGATGGAAAGGGAGGCTCTTGGTGGTTCATTTCGTTTGTACAAACTGGAGAAAGCACAGCCTGGTCCACCTCTTTTACTCACTAGCTGTTTAACCTTGGGCAAGTTACTCAACCGCCCTATGGCTCCTTCCTCACCTGAAAAATGAGATGATGATAATAGCTCCTTCCTCACGGGTCATCATTAAATGATTTAATGCTTTAAAGTGGTTAGGACGGTGCTTGGCAGAGTTGGCTCTATATTAAGTGTTTGTTAAATACAGACATCTGGTCCCAGGCCCGGAAGTCATGCTGGGGGTATGGGGGCAGGCGGCCCTCCCCTCCCTGCATTTGGTATCCTACGGTGCAAGTAAGGCAGAAAACATATTTTCTGAGGATAGCAAAAGTCAGTTTTGCCCTTGGAGGGTGGAGGATGACATTTGCTCGGGACCAAAGAGAACCCTCAAAGTCACCCCAGCCGCCCCGCCCCAAAGCTAACTGCTTCATGACATCTGCTTTCCTTAATAAACCAATCCTCCCCTGCCTTTTTCCTCCATCGCTGAGGCAGGGAAAAATAACATTCACGTGCCATTGACTCGTCTCCGTTGGGGAAAATTCTGCAGATTCCAGCGTCTGACATACAGGTTAGAATGCCAGCAGCAAAGAAGGGATATATACACCTCTCCCCGCCAGTCCTGCCACACATTTATTTCCCGAGGAAGAACGATGACCAACCTCATGAATGGCTTGTGATTTATGCTGTTTTTCTATTCTAAAAGCTCGATGTGAGGGTAAGTCATACAAGAATATTATTTTGATCATGTTGCCTGGGCTGGGCCCTCAGCCACTCATGCTGGTTACTAGAGGCTTATAATTCAGGACAATTAATATATTTCAGGTGTGATCAAAGGGAGGGCAGAGAAATTCATATTTACTGAGATTCTACTGTGCTAGGTTCTCTCCATATGTTATACATGTCTACTTATACTAACGTATGTCACTTAGGTCAATTTTTACAATGACCTTCTGAAAAAGGTATTACTATACCTGTTTTGTAGATGGAGAAACTGAGGCTTAGAGTTTAAATAACTTGCCAACAGTTTCTCTGCTGGTAAATAAATAGCCAGAAGTCAGACTCACACCTGTTTGATTCTAAAGCCCTTCCCGCGACATTCATCCTTGTCGAAAACTTGAACGCCAATCTTTGACCTATATAATTTGTAAACAGTGAAGCCCTGCTAAAAGAACAGTTGATGTGACATGGCGAAAGCTGCCAATGAAAGCATGTGATCAATATCTCTAGTTATAAGGGCAGCTGAAGAAATCAGGGTCCACAGGAAGGCCCTCTGGACACATATGACCTTTCTCCACCTACGTTCATTTTTGTTCAACATGCTTACTCTGTGATCTATGTGTTATCTACAGGAAAGGTCCCTAAAATGACCTCCTCTTTGCAAGCCTTACTAGGATTACCGGGAGAATGGGCTTTGAAGAGGCACCGGGGAGGCCGGATTTCAGCAGGTATTCCAAGAGGACTAATTCATGCTGGAAGCACACGTGTAGTTCTCTTCACACTCCCACGTGGGAATGATTCAGGGAGCCACACTGTGGATCACTCTGACAACCTAAACTGCCCCAAAGGGATAAAGTAGCACAGGGCCTCGTGCAGTAGATCCAGAACACCGTAGGTTCGGTGAAAGACACCAGCAGCCGGGACCCCTGTCTTTCGTGATTTCCAATCTGAAGCGTCCACTGAAGATACTAGGCAGCTTCCTGTCGGGGTGCGCGAGCTCTCACCACAAACCAGGGAGCAGAATGTGGAACAGGTGGGTCTGCCTTGGCTCTCGTCCAAAAGGATTATAACAGAAATGAGAATTCATAGCTAGTTGTTTCAGAACAACTTGTTATACAAGGTCCACAATCCCATAGCAGAAACCCTTGGGGGTCAGATGTGTTTTGGAATTCAGAGTTTGTCAGATTTTAGAAAGGTGTTATGGGGCACATGCCAGAACACCTACCGGGGTCTGAGGCAGCACCCCATCGTCATCTATATCAGTATTTCCACAGTAAAGCATAAACATGGATATTCACACTAAGTAGGATAAATAAAGACTATAAATAGACTCATGTAGCTCCAACAAGGTTCCATCACCAAAGGAGTTCAGATCAGGCAGGGTTTTGCTGTCAAATGACGTAAAAAAGAAAAAACCTTCTGGGACTTCCCTGGCGGTTCAGTGATTAAGAATCTGCGCTCCCAATGCAGGGGGCACGGGTTCGATCCCTTGTTGGGGAACTAAGAACGGGCCTGATGCACAGCGGCGTGGCCAAAAACAAAAAACCTTCTGCTTTTCAGAGCTTATCTGATTTCTGAATTGCATAAGAGGATTATGGGCCTGTTACAGTGCCTCTTGTTTGTATCTTTAACAATAAGCTAATAAAAATAATAGCAGCTAAGATTGATTAAGGCTTACTATGCTAGGACTACACTAGGCCTACCACGCTGTGCACTTTGCATATCGCCATCTCATTTAATCCTCACAAAACCCCTATGTAGAGTAGGAACGCTCATCCTGTAGCCATTATCACAGTCAGTTTTATGTGTCAATTTGGATAGGCGACAGTATCCAGTTATTCAGCACTTATCTAGGTATTGTTGTGGAGGTATTTTGTGGATGTGATTAATATCTACAATCAGTTGACTTTGTGTAAAGGAGATTATCCTGGATAATCTAGGTGAGCCATCAGTTGAAAGGCCTTAAGAACAGAATTCAGGTTTCCCCGAGGAAGAAGAAATTCCACCTGTGGGCTGCAGCATTGCTCCTGCCAAGGGTTTCCGGCCTGCCCTTCCTGACAGCCTGCCCTATGCATTTCAGACTTACCTAGCCAGCCTGCATGATCACATGAACCAATTCTTGCAATTAAAAACATACCCATATATATATATTTTTCACTGGTTCTGTTTCTGGTGGAACCCTGACTGATAACAAGTACCAGAGATGAAAATAGAAAATTGAGACTCCAAGAGGTTTAGCTATTTGCCCAAAGGGACTCAAACCCAGATATGATTCAAAGGCATAACGCTCTAACTATACTATTTGTATAATGTATTATACAAACGGTAACACTTCTGAGAGTGAAAGGTGGTGCTATTAATAATTATCCCAGGGCTTCCCTGGTGGCGCAGTGGTTGAGAGTCTGCCTGCCGATGCAGGGGACACAGCTTCGTGCCCCGGTCCGGGAAGATCCCACATGCCGCGGAGCGGCTGGGCCCGTGAGCCATGGCCACTGAGCCTGCGCGTCCGGAGCCTGTGCTCCGCAACGGGAGAGGCCACAACAGTGAAAGGCCCGCGTACCGCAAAAAATAATAATAATGATAATTATCCCAGGACAATAGGCATAAACCAGAACCATCTAGGGCAAACCTCAGCACAGGGCAGCTCTAACCAGCTGCGCTCAACTGCCTCTCTCCTCTCTTACTCTCTCTGCCTGCAGACATCTTCTGGGCGCCACACCCCAAACAATTCTTTCCCTAACCCGCTTCCATCTCAAGCCTCCCTCTCTCCTTCTGGCAGTTGAGTATCAATCGATAATATCAGCATAAAAAAGCCAAGGGTCTTTTCTCAGCCCTCATCCTGAACCCTGGGCATGGTTGCTGCATGCAGTCTCCGCTAGGAATTCTCTCTTCCCTTGGACTCTGTGCTGGGGGTCCCCAAGATTACCCCCCCATTTGGAGATTCACGAGGACTCATGGAACTTAGCATATAATTGTACTCAGAGCTATGTTTTATTACAGTGATGTAGTAAGGGTCATAGGGGAAAGGACACAGGTAGAGTCTAGAGGAATCTATCTACCCGTGGACTTCCTTACACTGTCTGCCTCCTATGAGGGGCCACACAGAGCACATTCTTTCCCTGGCAACAAAATGCAGCAACACGTGTGCAATGTTTTTGCCCAGGGAAGCCCGTGAGAGACTCAGAGCCCAACGTTTTAACTGGGGACCGGCCATGCAGGCCCTCTCTGCCTAGCAGTGTTCAACATGAATGCACAGTTTCTACGAAGAGCCCAGACTGAGCCACCTTTATCTGTCAGGGAAATGCAGAACACCCTGGAAATCCAGACATCAGCCAAGGCCTTTCTAAGGACTGCGGGCCTGTTAACTCTTTTCTGCACAGGTTCCCTAACCCAGTACCATCTGGTTCCCTGCTGCTCCAAAAGATGGTGTCCCTTAACATCCAGTCACATACCTGTCTCCCTCCTTCTGTGTTCTCAATGACTCAGGCTTCTAACCAACCTCTCTTTACAGTGATGCCCAAACTAGTACCACTGCCTAAGGGCCAGGTTTCTAAATCCCCCTGGAGAAACTAGTCCAGCTAAGGCTACTTAACTTGGGGGTTAGGGAGCCCACACCAGAGTGTTTTAACAAGAGAATTATTAGGTTCCTTCCTTGTTCTACCACTAACTGGTGGCATGCCTCAGTTTCCTCACCTGTAAAAGCATGAAGTTGATTCCTATCAACTCTGAAACGCTGTAATTCCCTGATTTCC